>NW_007930846.1:73642-224022 GCF_000280675.1 Beauveria bassiana ARSEF 2860
ACTCCCGCCCCTCGGCGAAGACCTCTCTCTCTCTCTCTCTCTCTCTCGCTCTTCTACTCATGTCTACCCACCAGTCTGGGTGGAGTAGACTCCCGAGGCGGGTCCAGAGCGAGAGAACGCCTAGCCTAGTCCGCCCGCTCTCCCAGTCTGATTCGTGATTCTGATTCAACACCAATCGGCTCAACCAGGAACAGCGTATTTCCTTTTGGCCTCGTAAGTATGCAGCCTGCTCTCGAGTTTCGCGTCCTTTGACTAGAAAACCAAGCCTGCGTCTGCGGCTTGCGCCCCTGCACGCGCGACTGCGCCAGCCTCTTCTGTCTTCCTCCCTTTCCACTTGGTTCTGGGCTTGCCAGGCCTTGCCTTGCCACCGATGGGGCCTTGACTAGGCCTGTCTTTTACCGAATGGCAAAGAAGCACTTGCAGTTTTTTCCATCGCTGCCGGACGAGCTGAGCTGGGTTTCTGTGGGTAGTGGGAAACAGCCTGTGCCAACGAATCTCGATATCCGCTCAAATAGCGCCCAAACCCGCACCAGTGGGAGGGTCACCATAATCATACGTTTGTCAAGGAAGAAAGAATCCGAAGCTACAGCAATGAAAGAGAAAGAGAAACGTTGATCGGGGAGAAAAAGAAATTACCCGAGTCATACATGTCCTGCGAAGCAATCATCAGAGACTGTTATAAAGGAATGGAGCTAATTACTGTGTCAACGTCACGCACAAGACACAGAGAAAGAGATGGAAAAAGGAAAGGCAAGCCATTGTGGACTAAATTCTTCATCGACATTGCCTCACCCAACCAGACCGACTTTTGCTCCGTTCTGGAGGCAGGCATACAGAGCAGTTGACTACAGCAGATATTACAAAGCATTGCACAACAACATGGCGACCTCCCTCCATGAATATCTTGCTTGTTATGGCACAATGCAAAATGAGAAAAAAAAGGGAATAATTTAGCTCTGCCTGTCCAAAGTGGGGTGGGGGGGGGGGGGGACAGCCCACAAGGCCATCACACCAGAAACACCACATTCGTCTCCTCGGTAGATAATCGACGACAAAACGTTGCTAAACTCAATATGGAAGTTGGTACACCCTGTCATGCAAGTCCTGGCCATCGTTAGAGTTGCTAATATGCCGCCTTAGAGTACCCCCCCAGAATAAGTACAGTACTGCGACTTTTGTGTACCACATCCTCTTCGAGAGCCATCGGGGCCGAATATGCCAAGCTCAGCCTTCCCAACAGCCTTGTCTGCCATCTCAGACACGGCACCAGTATCAAGGCAGTGGAGGAACGCGGCTCGTTGTCGCAAGGCGTCTTGACTGTGTAACCAAACCCCAATTATCGTCCTTGCCGTGAAACTCGGCAACAGTGCAACCCACTGATACGATTCTCTTTGTGGCAGCCATCTCTCTTTGTCAAACTGATTTGACTGACTGATGCTGAGCAAAGTTTGTCGAACCCTTTGCTCTTGCGCGCAGTCGAGTCTTGGTAATCCGACATCACGTCATGACACCCTAGACCAATCTACCGGGTGTTGCATGTCTCATGTTCCGCCCTCTGTTCCGTACCCTTTGTCCTCGTTGGTGTTCAAACGCCGCGGTCCGAGACTCTCTTCCGCCGCAGCCCACACACGGCGCACACGGTCGGTGCCGATTCGGGGCGATGCACGCCAGCGGCGGCGTCCATCTGCCCACACACGCCCGCTTGTTGGGCAGCAATGGTGAACAGGGAATGGTGACTAAATAGTTAGTTTGCATAAACTCGTCCTCGCTATACTCGTTTTTGTCGAGACTGCAGATTGTCTCACGCGAAAATAGGACGTTCTTCTGCCATGGCGAGTCAACAGTTGGCAGGCTCATTGAGTTGCTGCTTCTTAATGACTCGCTCACTGCCTTGTCAGTGCCTTACTTGTCGACTAACCTGAATACGGGCTGCACCTCGTGAAATATCAACGCACACATAACCTTGCGTGTGAAGTTCTTTGTTCGATTTTTCTTATCGTCGTGCCGACAGATTGCCTTTTTTTTCTTGTGCCACCTCGTGAGGCGTTCGCTGCTCCTGCAAGCCAGACCCTCCCTCCCCTCCTCGACGACAATCCCTGCAGAATCAAGTTAGTTGGTCGACTAAGAAGGGAAGCAAAAAACCCACTGCAACGATTTTGACTCGCATGTCCAGTTGGTACCACCAAACTAGGCCCCTGGACCACGACAGTGACCGCATGAAGAAGTTGTCACGGACTGCTCATCAGAGCCACTCCCAAGCCAAACCCCCGGGGGTACATCTGCCCCAAACCCCTGCTGTCAATATCCGACCGTTGGCGAGGCATGCTCTCTCGAAATGCCGGCTTACCATAATAGTCACTGATACTGTACAACTCGCATGCCTTGGCGACAGCGGTGGCGCGCCGAGATGCTACCATCGAGACCATTCTAAAAGCGGGCCGGAGAAGAGATGGAGATTTGTCAATGCTCTGCGAGCGGACAATCGACTCGAGTTTTGGACTGACCCTACGATCGATTCATTATGACCCGTTTTGCGGTACCACTGTACGAGCTCACATTTCGCTCTTCTCGAAAGACTCTCTCCACCGCAGCAGGCCATGGCTTTTGCCTGTCCGAACCAACGACAAGCCACATGCACACCAATGTCAAGCCTTGTGGCCCCCGGACAGGACTCTTGACGGACTTGATTCGCCCCAAAACCTGTCGAAAACATTGCCCGTCGGAACAACAGACGAAACGCACACGCGCGGATCTACAAAGGCTTGACCCCACCGCGATGGCTCTGTTCTCGACCAACATTCTTGTCCGAGAGGGACCGCAGACGCACAGACAGATGGACATACACGCCGACTTGTTGACAATGTTGCACACAACTCCATAACACTATGCTGGATAGTTGATTTCCTTGTCCAATGAGATAGACGTGCTCGGGGGAGTAGAAATTTTTGATCGATAACGATACGCGAAGTCATCCACGCCTGCTGCACTCCTGCCACCCCAGGTGTTGACGAACTAGCCAACCGACCCTAATAAAGCAGAAACGCCAGAGACAAAGACGCCGTAAGAGGAAACACCGCCGGCGGAGTAATCGCCGTGGCGGACAATACCCGGCCGCAGAGTGGACCAAGGATGGCTCCCCCGCGAAGAAAGCATATCGCAGACAACGCCTCCGACTACCTGCAGACAAGGTGCTTGCGGAAGCCCGGGAGCGGAGCCGAGAACTTACACCAACCTCTTTCCTACAGTGCGGCCGCCTCGTAAACAAAACAAGCAAAAGCCTCACCCGTTGAGTTTCGCTGCACGCACAACTGCACAGACACACACACACGTACATAAACCCTGCGCCTGCAGCGACGTGCGTGCTAATTGGGCCACTCCCCTCCATCGTCTGCAGGGATATCCAAAAATAACTAAAGAAACAATTTAGTAGATAAGGCAACGTTTATCGTGCGGACCAGCGAGGTACTGTCCCACACAAGCATAATGGAACTGCCGTTGCGGCACGGAGGCATTTTCTTACGTGGTATTGCAGGTCCGGCTGCACGACTTTATATATCTTTTTATAAGCTGGTAGAATAGAAAGCCTGAAAACGTGCAAAATGACAAGTCAAGTTGGATGCGGCTCATTATGCATCGTGATAAAGGCCGGGAACGACGTAGAAAATGGTGGTTTGCGGGATGACCGGAACTCGTCCAGAAGGGCAGGGCATTTGTAAAGGTAGGTGTTGCGATATGTGTAACAAGATGGGAAAAGGATTGTCGTGATGAAGAATATCAGTGGTACATGCGAGAAGCGTGGAAAAGAGTTTAGTAGCAATTATAGAATCAACAGCATGTGAGATGCAATAAAAGAGATGGTAGTTTGCGAGAGATAGAGATGTGGAAACGCTGTATTCGAAGCAAAAGACAAAGAGTGGCGCATCACTAAAGAAAAGTCCGAAAATTGGCTGATACTTGGACAAACCACAACTGCACACCTCATATGTCTATCTCGCGGTCCTTGCTACCTCGCGCCTTATGGTTGAGGAACGTGCGTCAAACCATGTCGATCCAACCCGCGAATGCGAAGCCCCCTCTGCTGCGAGTTGCGGTGACTTTCAGGGTCTCGCGCAAGTGTCGCACAGAATACTCCATCAGGCAGCGGAGGATGGCGATGGCGATGACGATGGCGATGGCGATGGCGATGACGATGGCGATGGCGATGGCGATGACGAGTTCCATCCACCCAAGCCAGGTTTCTCTTGGAAGCGGGCGCTCTGGGCCGATGCCATAGTGCCGTCGTATAGCTTCGAGACTTGAAAGCGCCGAGGATCATATGTAATTGAGTAGATTATCCTTGAGCGAGATGTCTAAATTGCACACAAGGGGTATCATGCAGTTGTATGATCATGGAGAGTAGTGGGAAGAGCGAGGGCAATGTACAATACTGCAGTCTTACCAAATGGAACTTGAACCAGAGAAGCAGACTCTAACCCCTAAAATAAGGTTCGAAAGGTCTCAATATCTTAGTCCCAGTCACTCTATTAAACCTATTCCTCTTCAACACCAAACCGCTGCCGATTAAACTCTCCAACAACGCGGCTGACCTCGACCGCCACCTCGACCGCACCCGGTGTATCGCTATGAATGCAAAGACTCAGCGGTGCAGCGCCCAGCTTCAGATCCACGCGCCTCTTGCCGCCATCCTTGCACGCGATGCGGCCCGTCTGCAGCGCCTCCCTCACACGCGTCCGCAGAGCATCCAGGTCGACGGCGTCGTGCGTGCGGGATATGATGCAGTCGCCGTGCTCGTCGTACTCGAGATCGGCAATGATTTCCTGCACAAAGGGTATGCCCATGGCCGCGCACGTCGTCTCCATGAGCGTGCCGGCGGCGCCAATCATGGGCACCGGGGTGCTGCCGTCGGGCGAGGTAAAGTGCTTGGCTGCGCGGCAGACGGCCTCGCACACCGTCTTGTCCTTGCACATGACGCCGTACAGAGCTCCATGGGGCTATATTTCTGATTCATTCTAGTTAGAAATTGTACTGGAAAACTTCCTCGCAAGGCGCAAGGGGAGGGAGAGGGTTCTTGAACGTGCGCTGATGTGGGAGAGGGGAATGCCCTCAATGTCGAGAAACGCTTTGAGGGCGCCAATTTGATAAATGACCATTTTCTCGCACTCGACTCCGTCCATCTGAATTTCGCGTCGGCCGAAGCCTTGTAGATCGAGATATGACGGATGCGCGCCGATGCGTATGCCGTGACGGCGGGCCGCTTTGACAGTTTTGTACATGACCATGGGGTCGCCGGCGTGGAACCCGCACGCAATGGAGCAGGATGTTATGTGCGGCATGATGGCCTCGTCGTCGCCCATGGTCCAGTTGCCAAATGCCTCGCCCATGTCACAGTGAATCTCGATGGGCTTGGACGCCCACGGCAAGTCGGTGTCTGCCATGCGTGGAAGTGAAAGAGTATGGAAACGAGCTGATGCTTTTGGTTGTCAAAAGAGCACGGATTGTTGGAGGTTGTCAGGAGCAGAACTTGTAAGAATGTAGATAAATCTCCAGTCGGGGGGAAGGAGAGGGGGGGGGGGGAGGGTGATGTATATAGGGCTTCAAATCACAACTCTATGTATATAATAATGACGTGTGCCTATACTTATACTATCAACACTGCATTGCTTGTAGAGTACCGGCGTCAAGCACATACATGAGGACCTTTCGTAGACTTTACCTATTTCTTCTCGTAGACTTTGCCTATTTCGTATACGTTGATAAAGCGCTCCTCACCTGCAAAGTGGCGTGGATCGCGTGTGTGGCTTGCTCGTGGAGTTGTCCCGACTCAGCCCATATTGTGCATGGCCGCTCGTGAACGGTGCCTAAACTCGTTGCATCGCCCCACCCCCGCATTATCTTTTATCTTTTGAAATGCGAATCGACCAGTGAAGGACAGGGGGTCCAGATCAAGAGTTTGCTACATCTCTTTCCTCTTGCTCATGTCTTGGGACATGCCATCGCCCCCAGAATCCTTACGGCGCCGCCTTTGGTTTGGCATGTCTCGGATGTGCAATCAAGGTGTGAGGAGAGAAGGTGGTTAAAAAGAGACCGAATCGCCGCCAATGAGAAAAAGCCACCATTGAATTTCTGGTTTGGCGCCCGGGAATATTGATATACATCTTTTTCTTGCTTGATTCTACGTCACGCATCGCCAGCAATCACCATGCAGCTCTCACGCCACCTCACCTTTACGCAGAACCTCATATCGGGTTCTGTGCTCTTCTTCACAGTCGGTGTCTACCTTGCCGTCCTCGGTCTCGGAGCCGGCGGCGGTAAGCCCTCGTCGCAGCGTGTCAGCGACATCTCCAACAGCTCCCTCTATGGCATCTACGCCGTGTTTGGCTTCTTCACCGGCGCCATCATGAACAAGCTGGGTCCACGCATCACAATGACTATTGGCGTCGCTGGATATCCGCTCTACGTGGCCGGCCTTTTTTACTACGATCGTACGGGTCGTGAGTGGTTCCCGATTCTTGGAGGCGTCCTCCTGGGGCTCAGCGCTCCGATGCTGTGGTGCACGTCTGGCTTCATTCAGTGGGCATACGCGACAGAGCTCGAAAAAGGAAAATATATCGCCATTCAGTATTTCATCAACCAAATTGGCAGTGTTGTGGGATCCATTGTGGCATTTGGCATTATTTACAATAATGCCGCGTCAGCAGAAGACGGCAGTCCGACGAGCGTCTACATCGTCATGATCATTCTCATTTGTTTTGCGTTTCCGTTGACTATATTTGGGCTTGTCAGCCCCAAGAACGTTCGTCGTCAAGATGGGACGCCGATTGCAGTTTTCCACAATCTGTCACTTGCTCAAGAGCTCCGAGGAGTCGCTCGGGTACTGCGAGACTATCGTGTGATGGCTATGCTTCCGGTCATCTTCAGCTGCGAGCTAGTTCTCGGGATTCTACCCTCTGTGAGCGGTCGCTACTTCAACTTGCGGACCCGAGCCATGAACAACATCATCTTCTACCTTGTTCAGCTCCCTGCCTCGGTGGCCTGCGCTTATCTTACAGACCGGTTGCCGTTTCGGCGAAGTGTTCGTGGGTACATATCTGTTGGAATTCTCGGCATCTTCGTCTTTAGTGGCTGGACTGCGTTGTTGGTCTGGGTCTCCGTCTCTGCTGCCTGGGCGTCGCCGCCAAATGGAGGCGTTGATTGGACCGACTACGACTTTCGCGGGCCGTTTGTTCTCTACCTGATCTTTGGTATATTATACGGCTCTCATCAACAAATCGGGATGTGGGTCATGGGGACTTTTACGAATGAACCAACTGTTTTAGCCATCTACGGTGGACTATGGAAAGGTGTTGCTGCGGGCGGCGTCGCTGTTCAATTCGGAATGGCAGCTGCACAAGTATCCTACCAGTACGTCCCATCTTGAAAGCCAGCCAGCCGGCCGGGACACTGGATATTTGCTAACTATATTACACAACAGAGCCCAGATAGCATTTGCTCTTGCTTTGCAGGTCATCTCCATTCCCATCATGCTTGTCTTGATGATGCGAGCTCGCGAGTCAAATTACAGCGAAGAAGGTATGCTACCGTGAATTTACCAGGGGGCTGTGGAATGTATTTGAATAGACATACTGACGTAATGCAAATAGTCGATGTCATAGTCCCTCAGTATGCAGAAAAGATTGCCGCCAAACCTGGGGTCGAAGAAGCTGAGTCAAGCTGTGGTTAAAGAACGCGTCAAGTTAATGTGCCCTGAAGGCTTCCAAAGACGTCACGAAAGATGGTCAACCCAAGCATTGGCAGTGGAAGTCTACTCACGCTCCGGAGGGATTATAAATGATGGGGTTAGTGCAGCTCTGCGAGGCGTAAGGGCTTGTTATAAATGAGAACGCACGGCAACCACTCGAATGATCATTCATGGGCTTGAAGAAATTCGTAGTCAATACCGTCTGTGTTTGCAAAAATTCTCTGGACTTTATACGTAGTAGCTCATTCGCGCTGTCTCTTTTCTCACACTATGCTCGTCAATCAGACCTTCTGAAGCATCTCGGATTGGTTTCCATTGGTGATGCCACACACAACATCACTCAGCAGCCGCATCACTTTCCAACTCATCAAGTCTTTGCAACGCAAAGGCCAGGCTATCATTCGAATTCTTCAACGCGGCCTCGTGCTTTCCGACGTGGCTACCAATGGCATGCCGAACTAGGGACTCAGTAGAGCTTCTCAGGACGATACCTTCCTGCTTTAGTACATGTATGACAACGCTTGCCAAGTCATCGTCGCTAGTGTCGACGTGAGCAAAGCGACGCGCGGTGGGTGAATCATTCACACTAGAAAGGCGTCCTGCTCTACCGCCGCCACTGAACAGGTTCACCCTCGAACTTGAACCAGTGTGTGGCGTTGGCATTGCCTCGGTGGTGCGCCGCGCGAAGGGTGTCTGAGGGGCAGACGGAGCTTTCTCTAACCTCGCCTTGGGCTCATCTGCCTCTGCCAGGAAGAATTTACAGTCTTTTTCGCTTTCGTCGCTTCTCCAGTATATGCAGGATCCATCTATGACCTAGTTAATTATCGGACGCTGACGTTATTATCGGAAGAAACAAACATAGCTTGCCCTTGCTGTTTTCCTGTTTCGATGGGCGCCATTTGACCTCCTTATTGCAGCCGCAGTACCATTTACCAGAGCGGAAATCGCCATTAGCGTAATTGGAATACAGTACCATCTTAAATAGGGCTTTGAAATGGCTATGCTTTGCTGTCGAAGTAATAATTTCGCAAAAAAGCGACTGTGTCAGAACAGAATGGGACAAGTCAAGGGAAAAAGAGGCAGACTGGCCATGAAGAGCGGATTTCAGCGCTGCCTCGGTGCTTAGGCATGGCTGCATGAAGTTTTTGTGACGAAACTTGCATGCAGCAGCTGAAGAAGCCATGGCTTATTGTCTGCGGCGTGTTAGTGTCTGATTGGATGGTGTATTTGCCAAAACGCCATATTGCAGCAGGTCTTTCCAGCTTATGCGTCGGGAAACCTACGTAGTGGGCGATGGTAAACTTGTCGCGGGCGGGATCTGTATGGTAAGAAGGGCCCAAGATGATGAATTAGCGCATGGCAAACTTTGTGGCTTTGTTTCCAGATTTTGCCAGCAAAACGTTGCTGCGTCTCTAGCAATACTCAACGTATATAAGTCTGTAGGAGCGAATGTGCAGGTTTCCGTAATACTTACAGGGATTTAATCGCTATATATTAGCACCTTGCCCAGAACAGCCAATCATGTCTAGGCTATTTCTTGATGAAAAATAAAATAGAGGAGTCTAAGACGCAAGAAAATAGCGATAAAGCGGTAGACTTTGTATTTCAAGTTTATACATATAATTGTGCAGCGCTTAGAAAAGCCAGCCGGTGGTGGCTAGCATGCTGGTAGATTGGTAGAAATCGAGCTAGGTTGGTAGCTGTTTATCATTGTAACGTCAAGCAAAGTATACCAAGAAAAGATTAATTGACTACCAAGATATTAGAGAAGAATCGCTTTTTCAGTTCCTAGATTATGATTGATGCTAAGAAACCTAGCGTTGTAGCATCTCTTACCGAGTGTGTCATTCTCGTGACCCTGACTGGTACCGCGTACGATGCCTAAAAGAAGGATTGATAGAGAGAGCGAGACTCACCTCTTCTTCTGCTCATTGAGTGACATTCAATGCGCTTGATTTTCAATCCATATGGACTTTAGAAATTAGGTGGAATATAATAAAGGCGTTAAACAGTACCGTTCCACCTCACCGAACAGCCGTCATCACGAATTAACCGAAGCGATCTTGAACAAAATTTCCCCCTTCTGAATTTTGCTAATTTAATTGCCTATCAAATGGATCCAGTCTCCAACATTCAGACTTTCTCTAGATGGACCTTTTCACATTAATAAGCTTGTCAATTACAGCCATCGCTCCCATCAGCATCTCATCTTGATGTGTCAAAGCCACCGCCTGGATAGCCACTGGCATGCCGAGATATACGCTGTTGTCATCTACTCAAATGTTAGCGACCAATTTTCTTCCAGAAAAGTCAATGCTTTTGATGTGCTCATCATTCATTTTTCAGCATCAGGGTGGACTCACACAGCGCAGCATTCTCCCTATCCAAGTCATTGACTGGCTGGTAGCCTTCCGGATAGGCATCGTCGCCGAGGACCCTTCCCGCAGGAAGCACACCGCTGGGGTAATCCAAAAGATTCCACTGCGCGCAGTATCCCCACCAAGGCTTAACATCATGGGGGGTGCCTTGTAGCGGCGCTGCAGGGCAGAGTAGCACGTCCATCGCCCTACCCGACCTGCTTGCTTGAGCTGTGGCCGCCCACTTCTGTAGGTATTTCATTCGATATACATCGCGATCTACATTGAGCTTTTTATATTCGCCGTCAGCGTCTTGTGAAAGTTGTAGAAGCTCACGCGAAAGAAATACTTACCTTCCAAACTTCGTGGGTTGAACGATGCTTCACGATTGGATCGGAAAGGAGTTTCTCGGCGGATGGCAGCATGAGTTCGTTTCCAGCGGCAAGGGTCTGCTTGATGTCCAAGCCGCCATCAGTAAAGTATAGTGGCAGTAAAATCTCATCCCACGCCCTCTTGTGGTCATAGGGCGCAAAGTCAATTACTGATGGCTATAGTCAGCGATGCTGGTGAATGGCGTCAAAATCTCAGAGGAGGCGCATCAGGTACCTTCGTGTCCCGCTTGCCTCAAACTTTCGGCAGTTTCCCTCAGCACTCTTGTAATGTATGGGTGTGGCAGGACCACTTCATCCCAAAGCATCAGACCGACTGTCAGCTTCTGCGTCTCGAGGTGTTTTGTCTGTGACTTCCATGGGAGGGCAAGCAGCGGCTCCTTCAGCCATGGCTGTGCATCGAGTGTTACCTGGAGAAAGAGTTCCAAGTCCTGTACGCTCTGAGATATTGGACCAGCAACTGCCGTGATTGACTCTGCACCGGCCATTGTACATTCCCAGCCAGAGGTGGGAACACGTTTACCCGACGGCTTGAATCCGTAAAGGCCATTGTATGCAGCCGGAACTCTGATGGATCCTCCTATATCCGATGCGATGCCGAGAGGTGAGCCTCGCTGGGCAATGAGCGAAGCCTCGCCACCGCTGGAACCTCCGGCGCCAAGAGCAGTGTTCCAAGGGTTGAGGGTTCGTCCGTAGATGTTGCTTACCGTCTCCAAGACCATCATACACTGCGGATTATTTGTTTTGGCGTATATGACGGCGCCAGCATTACGCATAATCTCCACAATATGAGCGTCCTGACTCTTGACTGCATGGTTGGCATAAGAGATGTATCCGGCAGTAGTAGGCTGGCCTTTGACGTTATAATGGTCCTTGACCGACACTGGCACTCCATGCAATGGACCAACGAGTTTTCCAGTAGTCTCGTATATATGATCAAGGTTTCGAGCTTGCTCAATGGCGTTGGCGAAGAAAATTTCAGTCAGGCAATTAGTCAACTGCTGTGCAACTGCCGCACGATGACAAAAAGCCTCGGCCACCTGCACCGACGAGAATTGTCTCTCTTTAATCTGGACTGCCAACTCTGTTGCGCTCAGCGCCGTAATCCCAACTACTTGAGAAGGCAGTATATTTGGCAGCAAGTCGATGATTCGCGTAGTGTTTTTGGTCTCTTGAAGCTGCATTGGTGTCAAGACCCATTCTGAAGGTATCGCAGCGGCGCGTGACTTTTGATGACGCTGTTGGATATAAGTATAAGCCTACTATTGATAAGGCGCATGACTTGCCTCGGCAATAGACTTCCATGATGTAGCCATTTTGCAAATCTAATGGTGAATTTGAAATACGCGATATGAAAAGTTTAGGGTGTGGTTCATATGATGCTGAGTGTAATTGATTTATGTCGCTGTGAACTGAACTGAAGCAAGGACAGGATCTCAATGCAACTAACTAGCTACTCTGTTCGACTACGGCCTAATCGTAGCTGTACTTTGGAACCAAATTGTTTGCTATCATCAATAGCCTCGCCACCCCGCAGCTCGGCACATAAATCCACTCTGGCTTGATTGACGGGTTTCCTCAACGGGCGGCTTTTCGTGAGCGGCTCGTGGACGCGCCACCGCCGAGACCAAAGTGCCCAGAAAAGCCACAGACAGAGAGGGTTGCCTCGAGCTCGTCGAAGTATGCTGCTTTTGGGGGGCGCTAGTGCCTGTAGTAGATTCAGTCCCTGCTCGTGGAATGTTACGTGCTGCTTGAGGACCATGCCGCCTGAAGTCGAGAACTGACAATGAGGAGCGCCCCAGTCACACAAGGGAGGACTTGAGAGGCATTCACGCGGCCAGACACGAGGGAGGCTTGCATGATTGCAGACACAGTTGGATCATCGCAGGCGCCTCTATTGACAGATAATGTGGACGAGCGCACGAGCGGCGATAAATGACGGCCGCCAGCCACACCCTCGTGGAGGGCACCACATGTAGAAGGTGCAATAAATGCCTTTAATAGCTGCTCATTCTTAGCGACCTTTTTACATATGCCTTATCTAATGCGTAGTATCCCTCCTACTAGGGCTTAACATCATGATCTTTTTTATGTATTCTTCATTAATAAGAAACTTTTTTTCTACTTTTCTTTTTCGCATTAGATTATTCAACTTTTCAGTCGTTTACATTGCTGACAGGTAAAAAAATACCAGGTAGCCAGCCCGTCACTACTAACGTGACTCTGCTCAAGACTGGGTTCAACAGCCAACGTGATTGCTAGGCTGTGTATATGAATTCATAATGCATGTAGTTGAAAGCAGCCAACAGTTGATGATTTAAAGCCTGTAAAAACTCTCAAATCGTTTAGATGTGCTGTTTCTCGCTGGTGCCCCGTCCTCCCTGAGCGCGCGCCAGTGAAGCAGTCAGCGTCATGTATACTTAATCACTTTTAGAAAACCTTAGCTTTAGAAAGAACCCCAGATAGTCTAGTTTTATAGTCCTGAATATCTAAACACACAAACACACAAAGTCCATCTGCAATAGTTTGTTAACCACGTCGACAGATTCTGGCTGAGGTTCCCCCTGCTGACTACAGCGTCGACGGGGCCGGGTCTCTGGATTGAAGACACTGCTCTTCGCTGTTAAAGTTCTCGCCAAATTCCCGGAAATATTCGTCGCGGCAGTATAGGACTGTGCCCAGGCAGGCCTCAGAATGCCCTCTGGAGTCCCCTATAAAAAAGCCGCACCTAGTAGGATTACTCTTGCGCAGCTTAAACGGCTTCTTGGATGAATCTGGAGCTGGGTCTCGGGACTGCAGGCATTCCTCCTCATTGCTAAAGTTCTCGCCAAAGTGCCGGAAAGATTCGTCGCGGCAGTATAGGACTGTGCCAAGGCAGGCCTCAGAATGCCCTCTGGAGTCCCCTATCATAAAGCCGCACATAGCCTTAGTACTCTTGCGCAGCTTAAACGGCTTCTTGGATAAGCCTGCAGAAGAAGGTGGTGCTGATGCCGGACTGTTTGATGCTGGCGTGGTTGCTGACGTGGTTGCTGCCGGCTCGGGCTCAACTACTGGCGGGGCAGCTGCAGGTGCCGGATCCCGGGACTTCAGACACTCCTCTTCATTGGCAAAGTCTTCGCTAAATCCTCTGAAGAACCCTTGGCTACAGTATTGAGATGTGCCGACGCAGTCCTCAGACTGCGCCTTGCGGCGGTTGCCTGGTCTAACGACGCAGGCCTTGTTAGTCTGCCTGCCCGGCTTGAACGGCCTCAGTGAAGGCGGATCGCGGGACTCCAGACACTCCGCCTCGTTGCTGAAAGTCTCACCAAAATCGCGGAAGAATCCTTCACGGCAGTATTTGACAGTGCCAGCGCAGGCCTCTGACCGGCTTTTCGGGGACTTTATCATCTGCGAAACTCCGCAGTTGCGAGGGCTATATACAAGATCAGAGTGTAGAAAGGGCTTCTTCAAAGAGTCCTGTCGTGCTCCAAGTGGCTTAGAAGCAGCAAGGGCCGTACAAAAGGCTAACACAAGTGACAGCCTCATACTTGTTGCGATCGCGATTGAGTACTGTTGGCCTTGGGACTTGGAGTAGCGTAGGTTGTTTTTCGAAGTATCAAACCGTGAAGGCGAAAATGATCAATGCGGTTCGGTGTAAGTCAATGATCTATGATATTAGGTGAGGACCTGCAATTTTATACCTTTCCCTTTCCATATCAAGTCCTGACCTCTTCGTATTGCTCTTTTGATTCCATGACCCCAGATACTACGTACGCGCGGTTGTTCCATGACCTGATTTCATTATGGCCTATCCTTAGAGGCGAGAAATCTCGGGTTCGGGGTAGCATTGACCGAATTCAGGTGTGTAATGCAATGCCCTGTCCAATGCCCTGTTAATGTGCTCCCGAGAGCCCCTTCTACGCACGATCTAGAAGGGCTCCGCCTAGGAACAGTAGTGGAATCCTCTTTACTGGTGCGGGTCGCCATGCTATGAAACCGCACTGCATTTGCTGATGGACAGTACTAAATACGGATGTTATGGATCCCATCTTCAGGGATTTAAGGGTATGAATCATGAATTCTAATTCCCAGCCAACCAGCCTACGCGCGACTACCGACTACCGAGTGGCTTGCGGACCCGTGGCCACCAAAAGCAGCGGAGCACTTTGTAACATATGACTAATACAGTCTACGGAGGTCGCTTTCATGAATGTATCATACTAGAGCCTAATCCTGACTAGGCTTACAAGATGGTATATCATTGCACTTCTAATTAAAGTAGGATATAGAAAACATGGTAAGATTTTAGGTTGTAAACTCCCGACGAAAGCTCTAATGGTGTCCCTATTGCCTTATATTATATCGCTTTTGTGATATCTCGAGATTCTTAGTATAGGACCTATGCTATCCCTATGTATTTGCCTGATTTATAATCCTGGTTATAGGGTCGTACGAGATTAGCGTGACGCGTTTACTTTCAATGCGACCTCCGAACAGAGATTTGCTATCCACAGTAATGCAGTAGCCTAATTCCCAGATCGCAGCGATTTCAGCTCTAATTCACAATATCCAAGCCGAGTCAGACTAACATCTAAACTTGATCTAATTAATGCGTAACATCTGTGGCTGTGTCCTAGCAAGGGTGCTACCGGAGATGTAAAATTCAGGCCCAGGCGACACTAGCTCCACGACCCCCACGTTATAACTCCTGTAGCACCTCAGCGGGACGGCGCCCCCACGAAGCAAGCACACTACTTAAGGTCGTCTTGCCTAATTTAGAAAGTTTGGAAAGTTCGTAGGCGGCGGCGGATTTGATTCCGATGAATAGCCCTACGTTACCACCAAGTGAATCGGATGAACCTAGCTAATACATGGAACTATCAAAGTGTAGGGGCTTAGGCTTGCGATAGGGAATAGAGTCTAAATTTCAAGAACTTATAGTATCTAGACGCAAAGCATCCAAGGACACTATCACGGACCTTGAAGGTATATAGCAGATACCAGGGATGTTCGGCCTTATTAGCTGCTATATCTCAGTCTCCCTGGTCACTGTTACTCAGTTATATATAAAGTGCCCTGAGTCGTCGAGACTTTTGGTACCCTTGCTCCTCAAGTTAACCTACAGTAAGTATTTTTTGTATCGTCCTATATTCTTGCCTGAAGTATTGAAACTCTAAAATAAACCCATTGCCGGCTTTCATTGGGTCGTACCAAGAACCCTTTTCGTGATCCGGGTCCACAAGCTGCTATACCGACGGCGGTAACCTCGGCAGTATAGATTCCTCTTCAATAAGCTCAGGTGGACGCGCGGCCTTTTCCAGCGTTTCAACCGTGTGTATTGTGGCAGTACAATGGAAAAGTCCGTCGTTGCTGGCTCGTGTCTCCCTGGGAGGGAGCGGACTCGTCTGCATCATGCCCAAGAGGAAACGGTCCACCGATTCAAGTCACTCTGAGCGTTGTTGCATTGTCTGTTCAACGCAATCGGTGGATACTCAAATATCCATACTGTCACGGCATGACTCGCCTCAGCAACCATGTCGTCTCCTAGCTGTATTTGTAGCCTCTGGCGCCTTAGTCTGGATTGGAGTCACTCCTCGTTACCAAGGACGTCTGTCAGTCAGTCAGCAAATGCCACTCAGCAACTTGTTCTGCTGGCTCTAGGCTCTGATGACGAGTTCCTGAATGCATTCCGTAGGTTAAGTGACCGCATCCAGATTTTCTGTTCTGTAAAGACGGTGAGGCTATTACTTGGAGATAACCAAGATCCAGATCTAGGGGTGGCTTCGAGTAATTCGTTGGATCATGAGTCTATGATACGTCTATTACTTGACCATGGCGTCAGCTCGTATTTCCAAAATTATAGATGGGTGAGAATAGCCCCTTAGCTTTAGTGGTCGAGCACGGCAATGAAGATGTTCCAAGTCTGTTCCTTTTAAATGATACAGCAGACAATAACCCGGTCAAGAAGGAGCAATGCAAGTCCTCATTTCTTTTGTGCAGCGCGTGAGGAAGATCTCGCAACTGTTACGATGCTGAAGAGATTCTATATCCGGTGCCTGAAAGTGAGGCAAAAATGGTAGGCAACCCAGAAAGGATTTTGTATACACGCTCGGTTTTCATGCCCTGCTATAAGGAGATTGAAACACGGTGCAAATTTAAGGCAGCCTGGAGAATAACTAAACATATCATTAAGCTATAGTATGACTAAAGTACTATATAACAGCTAGTTAAACTTAGCATTGCCCTCGCCATCGGCGGTACGAATGTTCCGCCCCGTGGTAGTGCCTGGCAAAGGTATTTCCTCACACCGTCGTGGCGTTGGAAGCAGAACCAACATGTTCGTTGATAAAGTCGATGTAACTGCCGACTCTGGTAAATAGACCAGGAACCCGGTTGCAAGTTTCTCCGTCAGATTCGCCGACTGTATCCTCGATGGTGATTGACGTGATTCCGAGTACCTGTCCCGTTTTCTCGTCAAAAAGAGGACCACCGCTATCTGCAGTGCACACATTCTTGCCCTTTCCACCGGCGCAGATAATGGTCTCTCTGTCACCAAAACCTGCGTACTTGGCGCATTCCTCGCGTGCGTGGACAGGAAGAACAACCTTGCTAAGTGTTTCAGCCGGCACGATTGGCTGGAAATCGTCCCCGGCCCGCGGGGCTTGCCAACCCCTGTTTTATACATCAGCGTCGTTCCGACAATGTTTTGAACTTTACGGTGCTAAGTTTTGGCACTTACCAGCCGGCAGCAACTGCGTTGGAATCGACCACGGCATCCGAGCCTGCAGGAGGCAGCGTGGCAAACTCAATAGCGTTGCTCTTTTCGATCGGAGTTGATAATTTCACAATTGCGATATCATTATCTTCCCAAGATAGTTTGTCAAGTTTCTCACGCTTGAGTGTTTCGTAAAGGCCGCCTTTGTCAAAGAACGGAATGTAATTAGGGTGCGTCTTGAAGGTTGCAATTTGTGCTTCTACTCCCAACCCCGGCTTAGACCTCTGTACAGATATTAGCTCCATGCCGCTTCGTCTTTCATTTGTTGCACCGCAGTGCAAAACTAGAGAGATAATCAGGATGCGTACCAATGTTCCAGCCGTTACGGAGGTGAGATTGGCGTAGTGACAGCAATGAGCAGCGGTAAGAACTGTAGTGCTGTCTAGCAGACTGCCTCCGCAGTTATGCACACCGTTGTTATCGCGAATGCTGACAATGAACTTGATTTCACCTTCCTTAGCATCTTGACCATTAACAATTCTCTTATCAAGAGGAGTTGCCAATGACAAAGTAGCAGAGAGCGAGATTGCTAGTGTAACAGCAGCCTTGAGAGCCATGATGAAGACGACGCAGGTAAATTGCTTAGAAGCGAGAGAGTATCGAACAAAGATAGAAAATAGTCAAGGCAAGTTTGATTGCTTATAGAATAGAGAAGCAACTCTTGAATAGGCATCTTGTGTTATTTATTCTCCGCGTACACATGGTATTTACACTCTTCTGATGATTCTTCGTATTGCGCCTGAGTCGCTCTTGATATGATGGCAGGGGCAGCATAGCAGTAGGTAGGCCGTATAAAGAGAATAATCGTACAGGCCCCCACTACTCTCTGGGTTTGGAACTATCGGAAGAGCCACATTGCCAGTTGATGTAAAGCCAGTTAATGTATTAATTATATAGATTGATGAGGGTTTTGAGGGCTTACTCAGCGCGGCTAGCTATATCGATAGAAAGGAAAATGGAAACAAACAAAGGAAAGAAAATATCCTACTATACTATCACTATCCTTCTCACGCGCTGGCTACCTAGTGTAGTCGGCCGAATAACTGTGGTCGCTGTGGCAGGCGTGGCTCGGTCTGTGGGGGTCCGTTGAGGGGGGTGGGGGGGTGGGGGGTGGCGTATAAAAAGAGGGTCTCGGCCTAGGTCTCCCCGAGTCTAGCCCGTCGCAACATCACGAAAAAGTTACTTATAGCTTAGCTGTTCTATTAAATAAGAACGATGAATCTGGTTTCAAAGAGAGGTATATAAGTAATAAATCTTATATATTAATACCAATATACTAGTTATACTAGGCCATTAGCAGATAATCGAATCGTTTGACACGAGTACTATAGCTGAACTTCTACCTTAACTAACTCTGTTATTAATAACAGACCAGTAGATTATATAACACTTGACGTAAGCGGTGTATATTCCAAACGTTTAGGGGAGGACCCTAGCAATATGAAAACTTGGCTCTTTTTGAACTTCTGTAAATTAATAATTGACGTATATATCATTAAGGGTTAAAGATTTTTATAGATATATATAGTATAAAGTTATTATAATGAAATTAAATAAGATAAAAAAATAGGAAATAATTTAGACTTATAGCGTGGTTTATGTAATGCCGAGGGAAATTGATCATGTGGCATGTAAGCTGAAGCACTACACTGGATATCACATGTAACTAGGTACTCTGATCGACAATGGCGTACTGTACCTTTTAAATTGAATTATTTGCCATCATTAGTAATCTCGCCAGAGCCCGGGGTAAATTTACTCTGGCTTCCTCAGGGGCGCCTTTTCGGGGGCGGCTCGTGGACGCGCCACTACCAAGGCAGAGAGGGGTTGCCTCATGCTCGTCGAAGCATGCTGCTTTCGGGGGGCGCTAGTGACTGGAGATGCAGTCCTGCTCCGGGAAATCGTGCTGCTCCCGAACCATGCCGCCTGAAGTGAGAACTGACAAAAAGGAGTACCACGTTCACACACAATGGAGGCTCGAGAGGAGGCTTGATTGACTGCAGACACTATGCACGGTCGCAGGCGCCTCTATTGACAGATAATGTGGAATGATTCAGTGACGGCCGCCGGCTTCAGCCTCGTAGAGGGTACCGCATGTAGAAGGTGCAATAAATGCCTTAGATAACTGCTCATTCTTTAACGACTTTACATGTGCCTCATCCGACTCTGTACTCTCATCCGAGCTGATGTAGAGGTGCGGCCCAGAATGGCGAGCTCGCTTTTTCGCCGATGTCAGCTTTCCGCGTTACTAAATGAGATACGGCCTCTAAAAAAGCAGACGACGGTCGATTATTCCTTGCCACTATATAGATAGAGTTGCTTTAACACAATCCATCAGCACACTCCGCGATCAGACGGCATTGGTGCGCCTTGGCATCGAGGTAAATGGCCCCCGCACTGTCGCGGAACAGCATCCATTTGGGAAACTGGGCTACGGCATAATCCTCTCATATGTCAAGCGAGGATTCATTTAGTACGTGTGCGCTTATATAGCTAATTATTTTTGATTATAAAAGGGGAATATCTTGGTATTCTCTCCTCTGCAACACGAAAACAGCATCTTGCAGCTCTCATTACCACGCACCATGGCCACCACCAAGACGTCGGCTAAGCGCCTTCTGATTGCGAACCGCGGCGAAATTGCGAACCGGATCCTAAAAACAGCACGATCCCTAAAATACTGCATAATTTCAATTTACATGCCCAGCGATGCTTCCAGCCCTCATGTAACGGATGCCGACGTCTCCATCCCGGTGTCTTCTTACACCGATATTGACGAGATTATTGCCATCATTAGACGCCAGGCTGTAGATTTCGTTATTCCAGGATACGGCTTCCTATCCGAAAATGCAAATTTTGCAGCTGCAGTCGAGGGTGCTGGGGCTGTCTTTGTCGGGCCTGATCCTGAACACATTGTCACGTTTGGCATCAAAGACCGCGCGAGGGACTTGGCCGCAGGCGTCGGCGTCCCTGTGTGCCCTGGTTCTGGAATCATTCAGAGCGCAGACGAAGCTGTATCGGAAGCTTCCAAGATTGGATATCCTGTAAGTAAATATTTAATGCTCAGCCATATCGGCATTTTTTTGCGCTTGGTTCTAACATGCCTAGATTATGCTCAAAGCCACGGCCGGCGGAGGCGGAATGGTGGGTTGGCAACGACGGCGGGAGCGCCGCGCGAAAGCGTCTGAATGTGTCTAACAGTTTCCCAGGGTTTGAAGATATGCGAAAACGAAAGTCAAGTTCTCTCATCCTTTGCCAGCGTAGTAAGTCGAGGGGCCGCTCTGTTCTCCAACCCGGGCGTGTTTCTGGAACGCTACTATCCCGTGTCTCGCCACATCGAGATCCAAATCTTTGGAGACGGTCGTGGAGACTGCGTCATCTTTGGCGAGCGCGAGTGTTCCATTCAGCGACGGCATCAAAAGGTCATTGAAGAATCACCCAGCCCGTTTGTGGAGACGCGGCCAGAGTTGAGAGAAAAACTTGTCCGAGTCTCCCAACAGCTTGCCAGCAGTATCAAGTACAAATCTGCAGGAACAATCGAGTATCTCGTCGACGATAAAACCGGGGAATTCTTCTTCTTGGAAATGAACACTCGTTTGCAAGTTGAGCACGGAATCACGGAGCTACGATTCGGCATCGACTTGGTCGCGCTCATGTTAAAGCAGGCGGAGCAGCCATTGAACCTCGATTCTCTCAAATTGTTGAAACCATCAGGCGCAGCTATAGAAGCTAGAATCTACGCGGAAAATCCCTTCAAGAACCATCTTCCCTGTCCAGGCCAGCTGCAGCTGGCAGAGTTTGGAAGCGGCCCAGGCATCCGTGTCGACACCTGGGTGCAGACGGGAACCAGCGTATCTCTCGCATTTGACCCATTGCTAGCCAAAGTCATGGCTCACTCTGAGAATCGAAATTCTGCCATTTCCAAGGTACTTGAAGCCCTATACAACACGAAGCTGCTAGGACTCGTGACAAACACGGACTATCTGCGGCGCATTTTCGAAGCTGAGTGGTTCAGGGATGGAAAGACAACAACCAACGTACTGGATAGCTTCGAATACACGCCCCGAGCTATGGAAGTCGTCTCTCCCGGTTCATCAACTACGGTTCAGGACTTTCCGGGAAGAGTGGGAGTAGGGTTCGGCATCCCCGAGGGAGGCCCTGCGGATGCCCTGCACGCCCGACTAGCGAATTGTGTGGCAGGCAACGATCCTGGCTGCGAACTACTCGAAATCACATTCGCCGGTCCCACCATCAAATTCCATGAACGAGCCATTATTGCATTGGCTGGTGGTATTGTCGAGGTGCATCTTGACAATCACCCCGTCAAGATGTACTCGCGTATCGAGGTGCCTGCCGGCTCTGTCGTGGCTATTGGCCGCCTTTCGCAAGGGTGTCGCACCTATCTTGCAGTCCGGGGCGGCTTTCCTGGTATCCCTCAGTACCTTGGATCCAAGTCAACAAGCCCCATTATTGAAGTCGGAGGGCATCAAGGCCGTCAATTGGTAGCGGGAGACATGCTGGATCTAAGCGAGCCCGTGGAATTTGCCCCCTTTGACTTGCCGACTTCATTGATTCCAGTGTTGGACTTGACGACAATCTATTGCCTATCCGGTCCACATGATTCTCCTGACATCATGACTACTTCGGATGTCGAGGCAATCTACTCATCTGAGTGGTCTGTCTCTCACCAGGTCTCCCGCACCGGAGTCCGTCTCGATGGTCCAAGACCTCAATGGGCAAGGAAGACTGGAGGCGAGGGCGGCTCTCATCCGAGCAACTACTTGGATTATCCTTATTCTTTGGGGGCTCTCAACTGGACAGGCGACTCCGCAGTCATCTTTCCGGCCGACGCCCCGTCTTTGGGCGGCTTCATCACGTCGCATGTTATTCCACGTGCTGACTTGTACAAGATTGGTCAACTGAAACCGGGCGATAAATTTCGCTTTGCTCCAATTACGCTGCAGTCCGCAATGACCCTGCGCCAGGGGCAGGAGGCATATATCCGGTATGTGAAATGCCTTGCAGCTGGAGGCTCACCATCAGAAACTCCGGTCAGGCTTCAGCTTCAAGCAGAATGTATCAAATCAAGCACCGCGTCCACTGCAATTATTGGTACCCACAAAGACGTCACAATTCGACAGGCTGGCGATTCATACATACTCGTCGAATTCCTGCAGTCATTGCAGCTTGAAGTCCGCTGCAAAGTGCAGGCAGTGACCGAGGCAATCAACGATTCTACGATAAACGGAGTACAGATTGTGACACCTATCGGATGCAGTGAGTCTCGGGCGCCAACACGCGTGGCCATAACGAGGTCAATTTCACCAGACAGCTGACTGTTTCGCAGGTTTGTTGGTCCAGTACGACGGATTTATCATCTCTCAAACACGGCTAGTCCAAGAACTATATCGCATACTGAAGAAATGTGATGAATCCTCAGCCCTTTCAAACAGACTATCCAGCCGACACATAAGATTGCCCATGGTCTTTGATGACAAAGTCAACAGGGCTTCAGTCGAGCGATATATGCACACACAGCGGCCGACTGCCTCATATCTTCCCGATCCCATCGAATTTATTGCTCGCTCAAATGGTCTCAAAAATAAGCAACAAGTGCTAGACAAAGTGCTCAGCACCAGAATCTTGGTCGTGGGTGTGGGATTCTGGAGCGGCACGCCCATTGGATTTCCGGTGGATCCTCGCTGTCGCCTGATGGTCCCTAAATTCAATCCATCAAGGACATTTTCGCCTGCTGGGGGGCTTGGAATTGGCGGCTGCTTCTTTTGCTGCGATCCGACTGTAAGTTTTCTTTTCATGACTCCCTCGGCGCGCTTTTGGCGAGTCGCTCGGTGCGAGCACAAGCGAGCACGACAAATCCTAACACGTATACACACAGGACGCTCCTGGGGGTTATGTCAACTTTGGCCGCACGCTCCCCGGTTGGGACAAATTCTGCGTCAATAAAAGCTTCGGTGATCGACCATGGCTGTTTGACAACTTTGACCAGCTGAGCTTCTACGTGGTGGACGAGGACGAGTTTGAAGGCATATACAGCCGCTTTCAGGCTGGCAAGTATCAGTTTGACATTACTCGGACAGAGTTTGATGTGGAAGAGTACACTAGATTTTGCAAAAGTGTTGCCGACGAGACGGCCGAGTTTCGAGCCCGACAAGAAGAAGCGACCGCAGTGGAAACAGCAAAGTTAGCACGCCTTGCCTGATCCTATATGTATTACACAGCTGACATATTGACCTCAAGGGAGAAGCAGATATTTGACCAGTGGCAAAGCGAGCAAAAGGTTGAACGGGACCGTGTTCCGTCCCTGGAGGATATTGGTGTGTTGATTTTGGCCCCCGTGAAATGATCCTAATATTGACCCTTGCAGATGATGCACTAAAGATCGAAGCCACGATGCACGCTAGCGTATACAAAATCAAGGTACAAAAAGGCGAAACGATCAGAGAAGGCGACGTGTTGGTCATACTCGAGGCAATGAAAATGGAAATCAACATTAGGGTGTCGGCCGCCCAGGCTGGCTTGATCGTGGAGAGCGTCATTGTGGCGCCTTGCGATATTGTGAAGCCTGGCGATGTGGTCATTGTGCTATCACGACCGGTTGAGACAGAACCCAGATAGCATCAACACTTGCAATATGCAGGATGAATCATCGGATTACAAAGAGTTTTCATTACTACGGGACCAGATTGGAAGACAGCATGGCTTCAAACTGGTCATAGTCCACATTGTCGTAGCGTTCCATATGCTGCCAACAATATTCCAAAGTCTCTAGTGCCCGGGACACGTGCTGTAAATAATCAGTAAGGCCAATTTTTTTTCTTTAGCATTAACCTTGTGAAAGAAATTTCATGTACCTTGAAACCAAAGTTCCTCATGCCGTTTAACTTCTGGCGACACAACTCCTGTTGGTGCTGATCCACTGTAGCGACGCCTGCTGTAAGCAGTGGCCACACGACGGCGAGTTGGCTGATGCCGTGAGAAAAGTTTAGGGTAAGCGTGAAGACTCTATCGACGGCAGATTTAACGTCGTCGTCATCGGCTGCGCGCTGTAGTCTTTTGGTGGCGATTCTGTCGAGGTAGATGGCACATGCCGAGGCGTAGCTTTCGACGCAAGCGGTGACGGTCAGAATCTCGATTTCGCTATCCAATGCATCGAATGGTACTTCATTGAGGTTTTCCAACTGTAGGAATACATTCGGGGCACTGTCATGCCAGTTCTTCAGTCTGTAAACTAAATCGACATGTATGGCGTCTTTTTGCTGCTCGTCCAGACCGGAACGCTGCAACTTGGCAAAGCTGCTAATCTCGGCCTGTATCGACATGAGCCTCGACCATGCACTGCGAACCTGTGCTAATTCCCGGTTCGCTGTACAGTGACTTGCTGCAAAGTCTGGAACGCCCAAATTGTACTGCCACCCGCCCCCCAACGTCTCCCAATAGTCGCCCGCTATGAAGGGGGCTTCGCCAGTCGCACACGAAGCCGCAACGTCGAGATATGACAGGAGAGATACCAAGAATCGCCGTATGGGCAGATTATCGCTGCCCAGAGTAAGCGCACTACTTTTATTTCGGTTGGCCACAGTCAGGCCAGGTGAATACATGGCCTGGGTTATTTGACTGGCTCCTCGCAGGTGCACCTTCCAGGAAGCGTCGGTAGCGGACATTTTCTCGTACATGCAAAGCAGCAGGCATATTGCCAGGAGCTCAAGACTAGCAGCCTGCCCGTCGAGTGAAAGTAGAGCTTGTCGAAGCCGCGACACGACGTTGGCGTACAATTTGATGGCTGCGGCGCGGTGCTCGGAACGCTTCTCCGTCTGCGGGACACTGGCAAGGTGCATGGCTCCGAGGGCTTCCATGGTACTTTGAAGGAGAGTGGAATTTTCGTCTCCCACGAGACTGAGTAGCATCCGATAGGGATTAGAGTTGCAAGGCGTGTCAAAGATGATGAGGAGTGGTGATACAGTGAAGAGGTAGTGTTGGTAATACATGGTATTCTGGTCGCCTTGTACCTGGGCTGGTAGGCAGAGCTGGAACGATGGTACGTCCATGCCATCATCAGTCGTCGGAACGGCTTGGGAAAAAGAGGATTGAGGCGGCTCATCAGGCAATGGTACAGCCCAGTCAAAAACTCCATCCAGGTCGTCCGATGAAGCGCCGGCCATGTCGGGGCCGCCACCACCCTGACCGGCCATGATCAAAGTGGTGGCCGGGGTCTTGTTGTTGGCCACATTGTGGTCGACAGCGAGCGGAACAAAGGTGCGGCTAAATGTGCAATGCAGGTTTAGTCGCGCGCATTTTGCACAAGAGGGCGTCTGCTCGTCGCACTTTACGTGCCTCTTGCGACAATTGAGGCAGCCAGTAAAGACTCGCGGATGCCATTTCCTCTGCCGTCCAGCTGCAGCAGCGTTCCTGGGCTGCCTAGTCGTGGGCGCAGACGCTGATTTTCGGGGTGGTCGCATGTTCAAAAACAAAGCATAGGATGGGTGATGAGCTAACAGCAATGGGTCAAAACTGCGAGTAAAGGGGGGGGTTTCGCCAAGTTGGAGCTTTTTATTAGGCGTGGACGCAAGAAGCCATGATGGAGTTGACGCGGGGATCAATCAATGACCGCAGATAACAGCTGTTTCTGCCAGTTGATTATTGCTGCAAAGTGGTGTGCAGCCCAGGATCTGGTCAATCAATTGCGCAGTCCAGCTTGTGTGGCTGAAAAGGGCTTGGCTTGGGGTAGGGCGACGTTTCAACATGGTGGCGCGGGCCATCATTAATTCAGCACTAAATAAGGATAAAGAGGGCAAGATGTTAGTCGTATGCAAGTTTTTGAAATGCAGACGGATGGAAATCCGGTTTGTTGTTACTCTGTAGAGACGCGTAAAACTTGTCACTACTAATAAATGAGGAGCTGATAATAATCCGCTGCGTTACAAGCGCTGAAATTCGCGGCAACAAACACTCGGGAAAGCCGGTGATTGACGCAACTGACAATAAAATTACTCGACGAGAGCGATGCATGAATCATGTAATTCGTATTTACTTGCGAGGAAAGAATGGGAAATTATTGATATGCGTAATTTACGCCCCACTAATTTGTCTCTGTTGATCAATTAGATGATTGATTAATGTATTACCCCATAGACTACTAAGATACACGGGAAAACCCTAGTTAGGGTGGAAAAACCCCTGTGCCCTTTGCCTCTCCTATCCTGGCGCCTCTATCTATGGTGGTTGCTGCTGTGTGGTGTCCTTCTATCTTGGACAAGTGCTAAAAACTCCACCATAGGTGGAAGCCCTCTTGTAGACTGAACGCTATCGTAACGTGGTAGAAACGGGTTAGTCGAGAAGCGACCCTGGCTGACATTAGACAAGTCGCCAAACGTGATCGGCCAAACGGGAATTAAGACCTATCATAAAGCCGAGTAAATTTGTTTTGGTCAACTTGAACCGTCGTTGCTATCACCTCTTTCTCATTGGGGCTGCGACAGCAAGTCGGCATCTCGCGGCCTGAGTCATCACGCCAGACTTATCGACAAGGCTTAGTAAAATAACGCGAACAAAGGGTCTCAGCTTCAAATACAGCAAAGAGAATATTAATTGAACGCGAAAATGGAAGAGGATGCTCAAGCGTACACATCAGCGTCGCGGATCAAGCTTCTACAAGTATGACGACATCTGCCCCACGACAGCTATAAAAGTCGAAACCGCAAGCCGCTATCCCTCTCCATACTTAAGCTAGCTCTTTGTCACCAGCCAATCTGATACAAAAAACAATGTCACCAGGCGCAATCTCACCTCTTCTGTCCGTCAAGGCGCTCACATTCGACGTCTTTGGCACAACCGTCGATTGGCGTACCTCGGTCATTGACGAGCTGCAGCTGCGCATCCATCGCAAGCTCAATACCGCAGACGGCGCTGGCGCTCCCTCCGCAGACTTGCGCGAGCGCCTCGAGAATCTCAACGCCAACTATGCCGGCGGCGAGACCGACCAGCAGGGCTGGACGGCTCGTTTCGCCGACGCCTGGAGGTCGTCGTACTGGCTCTTTGTGCGGTCGCAGGCCCGCGCGGGGGTTCAAGACGCGGCCACGTTCAAGACGACCGAGGAGCACTTCCACGACAGCCTGGTTGACATTCTGGAAGAATGGCAGCTCGAGGGGCTCTTTTCCGCGACGGAGATCAAGTCACTGAGTCTGGTGTGGCACCGCCTCGTGCCCTGGCCCGACACCGTCGAGGGACTGGCGAGATTGGCCGCGCCGCCTCTGCGCCTTCAGACGGCAACGCTGAGCAACGGCAGCACGAACCTGGTGCGGGATCTCAACGACTTTGGCGACTTGGGCTTCCAGCATCTGTTCTGCGCCGAGTCGCTCAAGGCGTACAAGCCGGCGCCCGAGACGTACCTCGGCGCCGCCAGGGAGCTGGGTCTGCGCCCTGACGAGGTGGCCATGGTCGCGGCGCACATGGCCGACTTGGAGGCGGCGAGAAAGGTTGGCCTGCGGACCGTGTATGTGGAAAGGCGAAAGGAGGAGGAGTGGCCGGCGGAAAAGCTGCAAGAGGCCAAGGCGTGGGTTGATCTCTGGGTCAAGGAGGACGAGGGCGGGTTTGTCGCACTGGCGAAGCGGCTCGAGGAGATCAAGACAGAGTAGCGATGATACTATGAATATAGCCCTCGAATATGCATCATCCTAAGGCGAGCTAATCAGATTCGTAGCAGCTCTTGCCATGCACTGATTCTTGTGCTTCTAATGTGATGTCACGCTTGTCGCAAGACTTAATGAGAGATGCTGTTAGAAGTCAACCAACCTGGCAATGGTTTAAGTCTATATTTGCCATTTTATAAGTTACCGAAGGTCGTATTGTAGCCTTTGAATCCTACTCTGGACTTCTTCTACTATACGGAAGCAGGGCGTCAGTACTTTCGCTGCTGGATTATGTGGACAAATATCTAACGGATCAAGCTCGAGAGTGTTTTCTTCTTTCCAGCATCTTTCTTCAGCGGTAGGACACTTTTCATGTCCAATCTTGTGACGGTCGTGTTGCCTGCGCTCAAATTTCTTGCCTAGAGCGGAGATGCGTTGCGCATCCGTACATAGGCCGTGAATTACCATTTCCCGAAATTGAACATTGCTGACCGCGAAAGCCAGCATCGATTCTGTTTCTTCGCCGGAAGCAACATGTACCGTTTTTTCCTCCGAATTCGATTGCGTACAAGTCTCTCGTATCCACTGTAGATAATGTTGGTAGCCCGACGTGACCTCGACCATGAGGCGACCAATGAGGAGCACGTTTTGAATTGTAATGCGAGGCGGCTTGGCCAGGTTATAACACACGGGACATGTGAGTAGCCGCTCGAAAAGGTCAACTCCAATACGCAGCCTTTGGAGGAGAGCGTGTGATGGAGGGAGTTGTTTTAGCAGACGTAGCGTCTCGAGAACGTCTGCGCCGCACTCACATGGTGATGCCGTCGGCGGTCCCAAAGCGTCCGAAACCGATTGGGGTGTGATATTATTATGCGTAGCAGCATTGGAGGCGGGTCGTCCGAAGTGCTCAAGGAAATCGCCGTATTCAGGCAAATTGTTATACAGTGCGCTTGGGTCGATTTCAGCCAATAGGTGACCAATGTCGCAAGAAGCCGCGAAGCCATCGGGCAGACTTGACGAGAGCTCAAGGAGACCGCATGGATCAAACCGCGCTTGTGCAATTGAAGACTCGCAACTGCGTTGCTGCTGCTGGTGTCTCACTTCCTTTTGTTGATGTTCTTGTTCATGGGCCAGTGACTGATACAAGGGCCGAGTCTGCCCGTTTTGAAGCTCCCAGTCCCCAATTTCAGGCTGCGGCGATGGCAAGATTGCCGTGATTCTCTTTCTAGGCCGTCCAGGCGCCCCCTTGGCGCGAAATTTACACCGCAGCGACAGAGCAGTACACCGCGAGCACCCAGTCTTTTCTCCCGAGCATTTCAGCTTCCGCGACCCTTTTGGTTGGCATGAGAATTTAGTTTTCAATGAATGGGGACTGCTAAGACTCACGACATGACTCGCAGGAATGCCGTTTGTGTCGTTCGGCATTCATTTTGTCATTTGCAAACTAGAATTGGACTGCAGCAAAGGGAGTCACGAGATTTGACCTGTGATGTTCAACACAGAGTCATGGTTGCGATGTAGTAGGCCGCACATTGGTACCTCGACCCTATTGGAGTATGATGGCACTGTAATCTTTACCAAGGTGGCCTAATAGCGCTATCGCGTGGCGTCATCAAGCCACTGTCGGTCATAGTCTCCACCAAGGCAACTAACTGAGTTGTTATCTTCGTTCCAGCATCTTTCTTCGACGGTAGGACACGTATCTTAGCTAAATAAAAGTTGCTTGATACAATATATTATATGGTTTATATAATTAACTCTAGATATGGTAGTATATCAAGATGATACAGCGATATTAGTATGTTACCGTCAAACATAGCGTACGCTAGTATCAAACCCCTTTAGTGCCGTTATGCATGCGCTCAAAGTTTCCGCTCTCGAGGTCAAAAAGATCCAGGACCCTGTCACTCACACATCTGATTCAAAATATCGTCTATGCCCTCGGGTTTAGTATTAAAGCCAAATGACAGGCGGCGCGACTATAGCACCCGCCCGAAGTCAGCTCGAGCATACAGTGGCTGTAGTTGGCTAGCACGTCTTGGTCCTAGTTCACAGAGGTAACCGCTTAACGCTTCTACATACTCTCGGACCATTTTTTAGAAGCGACATTGTTCCTAAATATTCCCATTGGATATTAGACGCATGACTATAAACACGCTACGTACTTACTCGAATCAGTACCATTTATACTTGGCAGCATGCCAACAAACTCGACGACTGTCTACTCAACTGGCTGACCCCGCACCACGTACATCTGTACCATGGTTGGCTTCGTCACAGCGCAAACAGTGCGCCGCAGCTGGATAAACCACCAGGAAATTGCTCTCGTTGACGTCCGTGAGGAGGGACCATATTCCCTATCCCACCCTTTATTTGCCATTAGTGTTCCGGTATCCGAGCTTGAAGTCAAGCTACCCGCACTGGTTCCCCGTTTGTCGGCACCCATTGTCGTTTACGATGATGGAGAGGGGTACGCACAGCGCGCCGTGTCCCGCATCCTTGCCATCGGATATCGCGACGTCGCGATCCTAGAGGGTGGACTGTCCGCCTATGCGCTCGTGGGCGAAGTCTACCGAGACGTCAACGTACCGTCCAAAGCGTTTGGCGAATTGGTAGAGGCAATCAAGCACACACCATCGATGCCAGCTGCCGAGGTCGACAAAGTCTTGAAAACCGAACAGGATGTCGTTGTACTCGATGCGCGACGCTTCTCCGAATACCACACCATGAGTATTCCCCGCGGTGTGAGCTGTCCCGGAGGCGAGCTTGTGCATCGGATTTTCGAAGCTGCTCCGTCGCCCACCACCCAAGTCTTTGTCAACTGTGCCGGTCGCACGCGCAGCATCTTGGGGACACAGAGCTTGGTCAACGCTGGAATACCAAACAAGGTTGTTGCGGTTAGAAACGGCACCATTGGCTGGTTGTTGGCAGGACTGGAGCTTGAACAGGGCAAAACCCTCCGAGTCTCCGAGCCATCGCAGGAATCGAGAAAAAGGGCTCGAGAGCATGCTATCGCTTGGAGTCACCACGTCGGTGTGTCTTTCATCAACGTCAGCAAACTTGTTCAGCTTGTGACTGAGAGCGAAAAGAGAACTCTGCATCTGCTAGATGTGAGGACGCCAGAAGAGTATGCTGCCCGTCACCCGCCGTTTTTCGAATCTGCTCCCGGTGGCCAGCTAGTTCAGGCCACTGATGAATGGATCGGAGTACGCGGTGCCCGGATTGTTTTATATGACGACGATGGCACTCGAGCGCCGATGACGGCTAGCTGGCTGAAGCAGCTGGGGTGGGAGGTCTACGTCTTGGAGGAATCTTCGACCATCCCCGCAGATTTACCTGCACCAGAGCGACCGCTTTGGAGCGTGCCTGATTCTGGTCTCGTTACGGTCGACGACCTGCCCAAGCTGACGAATATTGTGGTGGTAGATCTTGCCCGAAGCACGAGCTACCGCAAGGGCCATATTCCTGGTGCTTGGTACGCATCTGGACCGGAGCTTTCTCGCGACCTGAAAACCATTCAAAACAGTTCTGCTACCATTGTTTTAACATCGCCCGATGGCAAGGTCGCAGCGGCAAATCTGGCGCATGCACGGAGTGCCGTCTCCCAAGAGGTTGTATATCTTGCTGGCGGAACATTGGCTTGGGCGCAGATCAAGGGCGCTTTGGAAACGAAATGCCAATGGTTGTCAGAACCCATTGACGTGTACAAACGCCCCTACGAGGGAACAGAGAATGCCCGCGGGGACATGCAGGGCTATCTGGACTGGGAGTATGGGCTCGTTGCTCAGCTTGCCAATGATGGAGTGGCATCGTTTCATGTGGTACGAGATGAGGCACCGACGCTGCAAAAGACACAATAGCTATTCATTTATGTGGTTGAACAAGACAAGCGAGTGGCTATTTTACAAAATTGTTGATGGAACGAAAGAGTTATCAACTTGCATAAGATTATAGAATCAGCATAATGTATTGATAGAAGAATAACTATTATGTTGCCATCGATCTTAAAGGTATTATAAGGCCTAGTTAAGTAAATAGTAGTTAGTACAGTGTTATGCGGGGGACAAAAAAAAACGAGCGCTCTACCTAATAATATAGCTATATTACTTTTAATACATTATAATAAGAAAAGTATAACTATAAAAATATAAAGAAAATCTTAATATAATATTTAAGTATTAATTTACCTCTTAGTAACTAAAATATCTTTTTATCTATTTCTCTAACTATTTAAAACTTTAATTAAAAATAGTAGATATTTTTACTTTGAAATAGGTTATTTATTTATATTATAAAAGACTAAGTAAATTTTTTTTAAAAAAAGTTATATTAGTACTTTTTAGTTATTATATTATCTATCTATTATTATTTTATTAATCTTAGTTAACTACTTTTAAAGATAATTTATCTAATTATTAGTGGTATCTTGGTGGGAGCGCTTGTTTTTTTTGTCCACCCCTTGAGTGTGTACAAGGCTAGAGTTAACGGGTTCAACAACAACACATACTGAGGGGAAATTAGCGCAGAAGAACTGTAGGTTTCTTGGGCCAATGTGTACATGTTTGTTACAAATAGCGAAAAGGCGTTTAGACCTTTTACAAATGTAGCAAATGTTAACCCTAAGGGCTTTAAGAGGCGGCGAGAGGGGCGGTTTTAGTCGCAGGGATACAGCCAAATATATTTTATCTTTAAAATATACTTTTATGTTAATGTAATTTACACCAAAAGAATATGCAGTAACGTCACGCGAGGCTCATGCACGTAGTAAAAGCTCTCGTGCTAATAGCATTCAAATAATAGCTTTACCTCACTCGGTGACGTGGCAGCCGTTGCTCTTACTCTTGCCTTGACATCCAAACGACGAGTCTAGTCTGCAAAAGCACGACGATGTAATCTCAACATCAGCCTCTGCCGCAGCAATGAGCAATAGTCGTTTGATAATCCCAGCTTCCGCGTCGCGACCGACACGCGCAAGGCACTCGTGGTACCCATGCAACGCCCAAATGTTATTCGGGTGCTGGTGGGCGCGTCCCGGTGTTGGCACGTATCCCAAGTCCTCGGCATAGGCTTCCAGAGCCTGGTCGACGTGGCCTTGCTCCAGGGACAGTGCTGCGTACGCATGCCGTGCCGGGAGCATCCAACCCCACGGCTCCGCAAACGGCAGCTTGTCCTCGAGCGCAATGGCATCGCGAAGCCTTTGGAAGGCAACGTCAAAATTACGCCTTCTATACTCAATCTCTCCGTCCAGCATGGCCGACGCAACGTGGAGAATGTCAGTGATTTTATTAGGAAAATCCAGGCGTGTCGGGGGAACGAGAGAGGAAGCCGCCTTGAAGCGCTCCCTCTCCTCGTCTGCCTTGGCCACCTGCCGCGTCGCAGCAAAGGCTATAGCTCTCCCGTAATGCCTCATGACGTTGGTGACGCAGTACAGGTGCTTGTCCTCGAATGGGCCGAGCGCCAACAGCTCGTCCCACATCCCAAAGCGAATGTACACATGAACCCGCACCGCCAAGAAGAACTCCATCCAGTCGGCCAGCGCAGGCGTCTCAACCCGGAGCACGTCTTCCGTGATGGCTGCTTCCATTCGCGTGGTCGCCGACAGCGCTATTTGCGATTTGCCAGCCAGCATGGCCGCGTAAATGAGAGAATGATAATCGTGCATCCGGTAATAGCTGTAAAACGTCAAGCCACCGTTATTTCGAAAGAACTTGTCGTCTGCAGTGGTTGCCTTGAGATTGTATTCTACCGCTCGTCGGTAATCGCCAATGAGAACATCAATATGAGCAGGCATATGATAGGTATGGCCGGTATCCGGCACTTGGTCGCGTATCATGTCAGCTGCTCTCAGCGCGGCCTCGGGCGTGGCAGACATTTCCATGAGATGAATGTACATGTGCGCAACACCAGGGTGCTTTTCCACGCCCGGCAGCGCCAAGTTTCTCTCTAGTAATTCCTTGACCTCAAAGACTGGGGAGCTCGATATCGGAAGGCCAGTGGTAGAGTCGAACAGTCTTCGCGGGGCGCAGTTCATCAGTGCATCGGCGAACAAGGTGACTGTATCAAAATCACCATCGCCAAAGCGCCGATGCATCTCACGCATGGCATCGGCGTATGCTTCATCACAGACACTAAAGTCTCTCGTCGGATCATCGGATGGATATCGCTTATCAAGCGCCCGTATGAGGGCTGCCTCCCAATCCGTCGCGTGCTTGATCCTGCGTTGAGCCATCTGCGAGTATTTATAGGTGGCCGCAATTGCGTCAAGCTTGTCTCTCTCATCGAACAGACGCCAAGTCTTGTTGTAATTTGGCCCAGAGCAAAAAGAAACACCCCAATACGCAATGGCCAGGTTTTCATCATGGCCAAGTGCCTGCTTGTAGCAAGCGATGGCTTCGTCATGATTGAAACAATAGGTCCAGAGCAAGGCCCGGTTGAACCACGTTTGAGCCTCTGCAGACTGTGTTGAAACCTGCAAAGTAAAGCTTCCTAGATCGTAGTAAGGGTCGCTAGATGCCCTGATTTTCACTTGGTTGCCGGTTGGGGAGTCCATGCTGTGATTGTGACTGGATATTGCTGCGACTTTGAACGAGTGATGCAGGGAATGTGGCTGCTTCTCTGGTGTTTCGGCGCACTGCGCGTGATCGTTCAATCGCAAATTAACCGGATAATTTTTTTTGGATTCAAGACAAAGATGACACCTTCAGAATCTACTTTTCCGTCATCCATTTGCTTATCCACAGTCGCAGGGTCTCTGCGACGGCATGTCGGACCTTTTTAACCCAGCCTTCTCGGATGATTGAATTGAAGCTGAATAGAACCCCGCACCCCGCAACCCGCGGAATGTTCCACCTATAAAGGAGCCTATAAATTCACTAATTAGTTGTCAATTAGGTGCTTACAGGGTGGTTAGCGCTGGGATCCTGGTGACGGTCTCCCGCCCGCATTACTGACACACCAAGCCGAGTAATACTTGGCATGGCAAGTAATTCTTCGCGAACCACTTCCTATTATAAGTGACTCACTGTGTTAGCTAGTCTTCTATGTCTTCAAATGTAAGAATGTCTCGTACAAATACAGCTAGAAGCATGCCTTCTCCCGTTAGATAGCCATTACTGAAAATAAAGTGCATCACTGAAATTCTAGTGAGCTGCACATCTTTAATCGTAATACTTTGCCTTTTTACCACCAATAATTGGCACCTCTTCAACCTCGCCGTGCGGTCCTTTTGCCACGCCTTTGGCTACCCTAGCCTTCACCCACTCACCCGCCGTAATGCCCACGGCGCTCTTGTCCGTGACCTGGTCAAAGCCCAATTGCTCCAATACCTTGCTCGCCACAGGCTTCAATTCCACATTGTCCTCTGGGCGGACAAAATACAAAACCCCCAGGCGCTCTGTGTCCCTCTGATCAGGTGGTGGTGCCACAACACGGTGGATGCTGCTCTTGAGAAAGCCATTGGTAAAGAACTCGAGCGAGTCGGCCACATTGACCGTAATACTACCGGGGTGTGGCTTCACCCACTTCCACTCGCCATCAGGGGTTCGGACTTGCAGCGCTGCGACAGGCTGGCGAAACAACAGCGTGAGGCTGCCAAAGTCGGTGTGGCCCTTGACCCAAACATTGCCGAGCTGCTCATTCTCTTGCTGTGTTCTACGGTGGTACTTCATATACCGTAAGTGGCAGTCGCTCTTCTCGTCATAGCGATGTATTTTGAGAAAGGCGTCCTCTGGAAGTTGCAGAATGATGGCGAATAGTGTAAGAAGCTTCCGCACAACCTCATTGTGGATGTGGCGTGCAAATGCTTCAATTTCGGGGCGATTCTGGTCTACGACCTCGGGATGAGAACGCTCCAAAGAGGGAATAAACTTTGGGATATTGTATATCTCGGTGTTGTCGAAAACACCTCGACTTATTTCCTAATGAAAACTTAGACGCGATTGTCGTATAGGCTCTACACAAGAGTCGACTCACGCGAAGGCCCAAAGGCTTGTACCCATTATACCCACCATGCTCAAGGTCGGCACGATACTTGAGCTTTTCTTCCGTAGGGAGACTGAATAGCTCTTTTCCGATCGAGAATTGACGGTCCACTGCGTCTTGGGACAATCCAAAATTGACGATATAGAAGAAGCCTACTGATAAATCAGTCGTGCGAAAAGAATGAGCACCAGAGTATGGCACTGACCTATCTTCTCAATAGCTTCATGTAACTGCTTCGCTAGCTCTTGTTTACCACCTGGCTGATCGAACCGAGACAGATCTAGGGTGGCCAGGTCGGCCCAGTCCACTGCGCAAAGCGTTAGATCAGAGTAGAACAGCGCTCTCACGACATCTGCTATATTAACGACATACGCTCATATGAGGTTTCCGGGACTTGATGATATGTGGGAATCTTCTCGCCCGCCGAAACAGGAGATGGCTTTCGAGTCAAGGTAGACATGATGACAAGTGGGAATGTATTGCTGAAGTTCTGGTGTAGCTTTCTAGTCAATTCGGGATTTCAACGCAAGATCAAGTAGATTTATACTTGGTTTATTTTAGTAGGCAACATCAAAGGCGTGTACACTGGCCGATTCGGTCAGTTTCGAGTGTCCTTCACATTTCACGAGATCGACAAGAGAACGGTGGTAACCCAGTTCACAGCCTGCCGTTTTAGTGCATACGCCTGTTGCGTGCTTGGCAGTCCTGATGGCGACTCCAATTATTTGGTCCGAGCCAGTCATATATCCTCCGCCCGCAACGGTCGGGATGCGCCCCCGCAGCTATTGAACATACTTCAGACTGTTCAAGATGGTTATGAATGGAAATCATTTCAAAATTTTAGGAGGTCTTTATGGGCAGTATTGTGTGGATTACAAGCCCCGTACAATTCATTTGCTCGGATGTTGACCTTCGGATGTTATTCTCCTGATGGCATTTGCCGGACATATCTGTCTCGTCATCCAAGGTCGGAATTTGCAATGCTCGTGTAGATCACCAGTCTGAGTGAGGACTACTTTGTTAAAATAGACACGGAAGTCGCTTCCTACATGGGATGATTCGGCAAAAGACAACACCAAAATCTATACGAGGCATTGGATCTCAATCCCGTCGATGTGTACAGTCCGGTTTTTGACCACATCAGCCCCAATCATGGCCAACTCCAGCAGTGCAATCGAGACTCACAAAGATGTCGAAGCAATTAAAACGACCAACGTTTATACTAATAGCGCAAATGACCAGGATGCACGCGGCATTCGATTTGTACCGCGGGGCGAGGCTATGCCAGAGGCCTCATCCTCGCAGGAAAGCATTGCAGGGTACGATGCAGAGCTCATGAGCGGCCGAACACTACTCTCGGCAGAGGAGGAGAAAAAGCTCCTGCGCAAGATTGATTGGCGTTTGATGACGCTATGCTCCCTTATCTTCATGTTCAAGCAATTAGACAGCCAGAATGTAGGCGCAAACCACGAGCAAGTTGCATATGTGACAACGCCGACTAATGAGCTTAGATATCGAATGCCAGAATCATGAATCGGGGAACAAGCCACAACATTATGACACAATTGGGCATGACTGCGGACGAATATAACCTCGTAACAGTCGCCTATTACGTGAGTCACACTCTTGGGAAACTAGTCCTCGTCTTCAAACTCATCGCAATTCTAGATCCCCTACATTGTGGGTGAGGCGCCTTCGAACCTTTTACTCAAATACTTTTCGCCTTCGAAATGGCAATCCAGAATCATGATTGGCTGGGGCATCTTTCTCATGTGCCATGTGCCTGTCAAAAATAAAGGAGGCTTATATGCAACTCGCTTTCTTTTGGGCTTGGCCGAGGCAGGGCAATTTCCTGGCGTCATCCTACAAATGACGTACTGGTACAGACCGGATGAAATGTCGCTTCGTCTGCTATATTTCTGTAAATAAAACTTCCAACTGTGCTTGTATTGTCTAGATGCCGCTAACTGATGATTTTTTCTAGACATTTGTGGAAATACTGCCGGCATTCTTGGCGGATTACTTGCCTATGGATTTGACACGATTTCAGGCGCCGGCGGGCTTTCAGGATGGCAATGGTTTGTTCCCATGAGGGAGTTGATGTCTGAAGCAATGAACTGACACAATCTTAGGCTATTCCTTGTGGAAGGGCTCGCGACGGTCCTATTCGGCTCCATAATCTGGTTTGTTCTACCAGACTGTACGGATTTTTCTTTTGCCACCCAGAAGGATGAAAGAATGCCTGCTAATATTTTACGCATTCAGTCCCAGAAACTGCAAGCTGGCTCACCGAAAGAGAAAAAAAGTTTATCCAAGCTCGTCTACCGGCAAACGCTCCTCGAGCTACCGAAGCCAACTTCAACTTGTCCGAGATTTTTGCGTCTCTCAGAGACAAGAGGCTTTGGCTCTTCACTCTCATCTGGGCCACCTTTACTGTCGGAACACAGGGTGTTACATTCTACCAATCCACCGTCATCGCTGACCTTGGGTTCTCGTACGTACTCAGTCTTCAAAAAGCAGCCATATCGATTTGCTAGCGTAAACTAATTCGGTCTCAATGTGCGCAACAGAACTATTGCCCAAGCTCAGCTCCTCAATCTTCCAATCACTGTCACAGCCTTGCTCATCATCGCAGTCACCGGAATCATGGCTGACCGGAGAAATATCCCGAGGCCGCTGTATCCTCTCACCTTTCTCGTCATCATCATCATCTGCTACGGGGTCTTTGTGGCCCATCCAAGCAGCGCTGCCATATACGCAGTCACTTTGATTGGGAATGCCGTGACTGCGGCATGGTTTCCAGTCATGTGGTAGGTCCCAGGCACAGCTTTTTATCCAACTTTGAAAATTCCCGGGCTGACAGTGAGATGAAAACAGGCCATGGCGTGTACAGACCACATCCCACGCAACGGGCTCGGCCTTTTCGATTGGCTTCGTCAACAGCTACGGCCAGATCGGCGGCGCACTCGGACCACAAATCTTTAGAAGCCGCTATGGCCCACGGTACACTGTACCTTTCTGTGTAGCCATGGGGTTAGTAGGCGCGTGCATCATCTTGACGACGGTGACTTGGTGGATCACGCGGTTTACGGAAAGCGAAACAAGGAGGATAAAGCAAGCAAAGCTGGCAGCTGATCGGAGGGGGGAAACGGTTCTAGGGGACGTTGTGGACATGGACTTGAAGCCGAGGGCGTGAAACATTTCATGGCAACATGGCAACATATCGTGATGGAGTACTAGGCCAAAACTTTTGCACGAGATCGTGAGGGGCTACCCATAGCCTTTTGGTAGCATGAGCAGACGGTGCGACTTATAGCCCTCATGTTAGCTGCAAGTTGTATTGTGTGTGCTTGCCTTGCAAGATAGCATCCAATATAGCAAAGGTGAGCAGACTGAGCCAATGCTCCCTCTGCGATGCTTTTGGGCGCCGCATTCTATTACAGAGATCACACACAAACCATTCTCATCTACCGTACACCGTGATTTTTGGCTCACAGTCTTCTAGTAGACAGCTCAAAAACGCATACATATGTATGAAGAATTCAACACCGGAGTGGAAGCGAATTTGCTGAGTGAGTCTAGGAAGTGCCATTACTAGAATTCTCTACAAGAATTGTGTATTTTTGTTTCTGCCACGAGTTTAAAGACTTCTCTTCTCTAACCCAGATCAGTGATAGAAAGAAACTGACCTGCCTGTACACCCCAAATAGCACTGTGTACACTGTAAAAACATGAACCAAACTTCTGCTCGTGCACGATGCCAGACCATCCAACTCGCCCATTCAAAAGCTGTCGCTGGACTGACTGCGTAAAAAAAGAATACACAGCTATCAACAGAGGCGAGAAATCCGGCCGTCTTCAGAATCACTCCTTGGTCCAGCCCTCGACGTGGTTTGGGCACGTCTTTTTGCCGCAGTCGGTCATCTTGACCGTGCCCGTGCTGGTGCTTGAACTGTACATGCATTCGTTGACGACTCCATAGGCGACAGACTCCTTGATGGCAGCCATTCTTTTGGAAATTCTCTAGTGCCTGAGAGTCAATGAAAACATGTAAGTACAATTTGCAGAAATTTTCTGTCAAGTTGTTTTGAAAGTGTAACAAGAGCTGTCGAGGAAAGAGAGTGGTGGCTGAAGCGTTGAGCGATGAGCCACGACAACAAACTCAATAGACTATTTCAAACGTCGCTCATAAATAAGAAAAAAGACCACTTATAGAGGAATTTTTACCTGAGGGATATATACAGTCAGAGAAGAGGGATGAACGGTGAAAACGAGGTGCTAGAATTTGATAGCCCCGATGATCTTGAGGAAAGAAGCCATGTCGAGGTTGGAAAGAAAGCTACGAAAAAGCTACTTGCTAAAGAAAAAGCCTGAAATAAGCCAGATAATTTGATAGCTTGTAGTCTTGGGTCCTTTGCATGCCGGGGACCTTTGGTATGCCTTGGATCTTTGGTATGCCTTATTAGAAGCGCTTGTCTGACCTACCATGTGCTTTGGACATCTGACCTACCATTTTGTTTCAACATCTGACCTGCTATACGTAGTATGTTGCTTCAACAGCACCCATCAGCACCCATAGGGTAGGCCGTGTAACACTACCTAGCTAACTGCCGAGATTTAAAAGTTGGCTACTGCAAGACACACCAAGTTATGGCACCTATCATTGATTACGAGATTCAACGCCACACTGGCTGGCTTTGGTAATAACAAGAGCAGGGGCTTTTCGGGAAAAAAAAGGAAACAAAACAGAGAAATGGGTACACTGCATGGCTGAAAGGCGTCCATCTGTCGCACTCCAAAACAAGATGGAACATCCTTAATAAACGTGAATTAGCCATGACAGGCCAAGGACCACTTTGCAAACACGTAATGCTTGGATGCATGAAGAATAGATTGGGTGGTCACTTGTATTCAATGCCATGGATGTCTGCGCCGCCGACACATTGGGAAAACGCGAAAAACGCGAATAATGAATGGCACAGCATAAAGAAGATAAACAATGCAAACAAGGTTATAGGTTGCACGAGACCTGCAGTACTCTATCTATCTGCGGAGGATCTAAAATTCATTGTCTGAGCGTCGGCTGTCATTTTTCAGCCAAAGTATTTAGTTACTGGCTGTGCTCACCCAACCTGTGAGCCCAATGGATGCGACGAGTCGCGCGGGGCGCGCTGTGACAGTTGGCGCACTCTACATTTTCATGCGCATAAGTGTCCGAGCACAAATCTTAGCTACTAATAATGTGAATCAGCTAGAGAATTACCATCGTGGCAACTCACTGCTGCACTTTCAGAGGTCCGCAGACCGCGCGCATTATCAACTCCTGATGACTGCGTTGGGCCTCGATCCGGAAGTTGCATCATCATCACCAGCTCTCAGCCAGAGACATTAAGAATGAACAAAAATAGGAACGAGCTTGGGTATCCACGCAGCAAGACCACTCACTCATGACCTGGCCCAAGGCTTGGACATGTGCGCCCCTGCAGAGCCGTTTCCTTTTGCTCGGCAGTTGCTGAGACAGACGAGCAAGGTCATTGGGCCAGCGCGCGGGGTTGGCAAGAAAAGGTTGCCCCGATTCATCTCAACAAACGAGATGAAACCATGTGAAGAAAAAAGACGCATTCGAAACCGCCACTTTTCGAGTGACGTTTTCGACATGTTTGAATGTCGTTATCGCGTGGCGAAGATGCATGAAATTATCAAGGACTTTGGGCCCTGCCTCTCAAGCCATGATAAACCGGCGGCTGATGAGAGCCCATGTCCCTGCCGTTTCATCGTGCATCGGCGTCCGGGGAAGCGAGAACAGACCAAGCAACCGAGATTGGTGTTGATCGCTGCACAGATAGCTACGGTGCTTGACGGCGCTTGCACAGCATGGCAACGCTCGCGTCTTTTCGCACATCAGGTAATACGTGCTGACTAGCGACTCGATAGACTTGGTCAGTGACACTCTTGCACGTGGCTTGCACGACTCTAATGAAAAAGAAAGGATGATGAGAAAGCAAGGAATGCAATGCTACAGTGCCATTGACAGCCGTCCAGTATAATGCCGTGCAGTAAATGCAAGTAATGGCCGCCGAGGACCAATCAAACAACGTGTCGCTAGAAAAAAGCACAGAGGAAAATTGGCCACCTGCTCGGGACACTGGGGCCCCCAAAAGGCTACATTTCGGCCGGAAGGCAGTCCGTGTGTCTTTGTGCATCCAAGTAAGTGGCTTTTCAAAGAAGAGGCGGTGGCCAATTGTTGATTCCTCGGGAGCATAATTTGCAAGTACCTAGCAACTGCCAAGCATCAGGCACATCAGATTGTATCTGCCTTGAGCCGTCGTCAGCCTGCCATGCCATATTCCTGGAAGTGGCTCGACTCTGGCTATGCCACAGCGCCCATCGTCGGTCAGCCAAGCGTCCGCCACGGTTTGGCGACGAGTTCATTTTCATTGTCAATTTGGCAAAATGGTGGGTTGACCTCCACCTGTGTGGCTTGCGCTAAGACCAATTGAAGCACCTCATGGCTTGTCGATCTGCGGGAGAAACAACAAAGTCGATGTTGCTTGTGGGCATTGCCCTTTTTTTTCCTTTGCACCGGCCAAGGCTACTGATAAAAATTGATTATGCCATGTTCTCGGGCCCCCATCCTGCGTGCCGCCAGGTATCGAGAGAATCGTCAATCAATGCACTCACGTTGGGTTCCTATTGACCCCTGCCGCAGTGAGCGACATAGAGGCCTTCTAGATACGGACAGCCCTGGGCACGCTGTCTCTTGTTATTTTTGACATTTGAAACAAGCTGGAAATGGACAAGGACTGTGAGATGGCGCCACACCATGTGTTGGTGGGAAGTTCCCCATCCCCATCCATCTCCATCGCCTTCCTTTTGTCCCGCTCTAAAACAGTGAAAAGATTTGCTTTGCCCGAGCACCGGCCCGGTCCCTAGCCCGAGGACAGAAAAGGGAACCAAGCGTTGGTGTGGCTCGACCCAAATTAAATGCCCACTTGGTCTTGCGGAGGGTTGCTTCTCGTCGCCTGTATTCTGGCTGATTCTTGAATAGTTCTTCGGCCCCATCGCTGGTCGTTGAATTCCTGCTTGATGCTGCATACTGGTGACAAGTTGGAGTTCTCTTTCCTCGTTGAAATGCATCAGCATGGTATCCGGCATTGCTCGATCCAGGCTGCATTAGCAAGACATGACGTCTGAGTTTTCTCCCGCCCCCTGCATATAGGTTTTGCCTCCGATAGTCTTGTGCTTGTGTGCTTGCTTGTCCTACCCAGAAAAAAAAAAGCCTACATAAAATCGAGTGAATGGACCAACGATTATCTTGGCCCACTGGAATTCCCCCGCTCTGTAATCCGTACTGGTAGGACTAAGGAGGAAGGTTCCTGACCGCATGGGTCTTGGGCAAGGGGCAGTGTGATTGGCCTTGCATGCGCAATTTGTGAAGAACAGTACAAGGATCACGACCAAGTGAGGAAGGCTACTCCGTCGGCAAATGTGCCTAATTCGAATGACACTTGTAATTATCGGGGGGGGGATGCCGTTTTTCGTCTTATGATTATTGTCGGCAGACACCGCTGACACGGGCGCGCAACGAGATCGAATACTAGTTGACCAACAAAGTTTGCCTGGGACGAGCGGGCGCCGTAATTCGTATTGAGCGTCGGCGGACCAATGTTGTCGTCCTTGATGACGCGATTGTCAGACTTCACAATCAAGTTGAGCATTCGCTATTCCGCTTGAGCATCTCCAGATTTTGGCGTGGTTCATCGTCCGTGAGATGCAAGTATGCGCGTGCCATGAACGACACGCGGGCCATGCTATGGCCGGCATTATTGTTGTTTGTGCTCTCGTGGGCAAGTGATCTGGGTAAGCTCAGCGGCCGGGCAGGGAACAAGTAAATTGGCAATGCAAAGGGGGTGGGTGTCATCAGCGAAAGTGATTGTGATGAGGGGGCGGATGTGTTCCGACAGGCTGGGCCGGGTAAATACATACAGCATAATAGCCGTATAGTATCGAATACGCGCAAGTTGCAACTGGCCTTCAGTGCTAATTGGAAGTTGGGTACCTTATATTCAAGGCGCTGCAACTTGGTCATCACAAGATCCTTGTAGCAGCGGCCCGTTTGACCAGGAGCTAGTGGCACTGGACCCTGGTTAGCCTGCAGGGCACAGCGGTTGGCTGTCATGAACCATGCTCAGATGGGAGATGAAAAGGAGTCTTCGTAATCAGGGAGCATGTACCAGTAAGTATTACTGAGTAATGGCCTCACAGGCTATGCTCGTCAGTATCGCAACGCTACGAAGCAAAGCAGGGTTTGCTGCAGTCTAGTTGCCTAGACTGGGCCGCGGTGCGTCTGGTGGCTATGCGTCCTTTTCGTTTTTTGCTACCAATAGAGTAGTCAGTTATTAACTAATCTGTACGGATACCAAGCCGGAACCTGCACACGAACCGATAAGTTATAAACCATGCGCGCCATGCTGGGGTTGCGGAAGCAGTGGGCGTGAATCCTGGGACGACTCGGTGGAGAAGGCGCTGCAACAGCAGGCGATTTTGGAGTCGATCCCTGCAAGATTAAGATAACAACCATGGGCACGTCCTTTTCACGGGTCAAGGGCGTCCAGAAGACGGATTGATGGCATTGCAAAGCTGGCTGTGGCTGCAGCAAGAAGCGGCCGCCACCACGGGGAACAGGAACAAGAATGTGTATTGGCCTCCTAACGCGGAGTAGACAGGCACCAAGACGGCTCCTGCTGCAAAGAGAACAAATCTTCAACGCGGTAAAAAGTAGATCCTTGCTACTTTGCAAGGCAGTAATGATTTGCGTCTACTAGGTAATGGTCTGGTACTCCGTATTTCGTGAATAATAATTAGGTGCCCCTTGCTGCAAGTTGCTCGTTCCCCAACCTGTCACTGCCTGCTCCATCTAGCCTCCCGCAGACCACCAGTGCCAAACGCCTAGCTCGGCCCAAATTTCGCCAAACTCCTGCCTTCCCTTTCCTTTCTCTTCTTTTCCCTTTTGTTTTGTACCGTGGACCGTCGCCCTGTTGGATTAGAAGCGGGCGTCGGAACTAATTTTGTTTCTTTTTCCTCTTGCGGGATGCTTCGCTTTTGCATCGTCGGCCGTCCTGTTGTGAGTCCCGGGCAAACCATCACCTCCACCACCACCGCCAATTTTTTCCTCGTCGTACTGTCTCGACTTGCGAGCCCTTTCAACTGACGCTCGCATCCAGTGCTTCAGAATGGTGCTCTCTTGATCGGGACTCGAATATCCTCCAATCGTTCAATCGCTCTGCTCCCGCACCGAAACCTCACGGCTACTGCTCGCGCCACCTCAATCCATGATACCCGAATACCACTGCGCCGGCCGCCGTCACAAATATCAGTCTTTTGCATAACGTTTCTTTGCGCGCGCAATCTCGATATTCTTTCGGCGCATTCCTACACTTTTCTTGATTCCTATTCTGTCTTTTATCGCACCGTGTTCTGAACATCATATGTACGCTCTCTTCGCCAACGACACCCCCTATCGCTCAAGCACCGAACCGAGATTCTGAGACTTCTCCATCGGCTTTTTTTTTGTCTGAGTCAACAGGTGCGTGCCTGCAAGTACTTTCAGCCATGCATGAACGTTATTGTGCCTTGCTGAAATTAATTGCGTCCCAATCTGCTAACGATTCTACGCTCCAGTTCTAACCTCCTTGACGAGTGCAGAGTGCTAAAGACACCGGTTTTTTTCTTGTGCACCACTTGGACGGTGCGCCACGACAGCTCATTTCATTGACAATTGTAAGTTGGTCTTACCCGCCCCGGCCCTGCCCCAAACGAAATATTGCTTTTTTCTGTGTGGTTTCGCCCTCCCATGTCAAATGCGCTAATGCAGCTCAGTCACTGGTACATACTCAGCCGACCAACCCGCTATTGCCAGCCCGACTTGCAGGGATCTTCGTGGCTCGCGGACCTACCAGCCCAGCTGGAGCCCCGCTGATTGTCTTGCCTCCCAAAGCTACAGCAGCATCAGACAGGTCGAGAGGCGAAGAAAAGGAGGGGTCTTGTATCTGAGGCTTTCTGCCCCTTTGACTTCGGTGGCTCTCCTCTTCGCTCACTTGTCACGATGGCCGAGTGGGAGACGGAAAACGAGCAGGCGGGCGGGCTCACGGCTCACGCGACCCGTAGGTCGTCTTCGAAATCCGTCAAATCTCGAAAAAGATCCAAGACGCCGCCTAATAGATCCATTTCTCCTTCAACCGCAGACAAGAGCGTGAAACGATCTTCGCGCGACATTGCCATGGACGAATCCATTAGTATTTTGGACCCGCGTCGATTTACACCAACTCTTCATGCCAATCTCGTTTCCGAAATTCTCACTTTGCGCAGGGACCAGGAGGACAAGACGAAGCTCATTGAAAGTCTAGAGACCTCTCTCTTTTCTACAAGGGAGGAAAATGAGTCACTACAGGCAAATTACGCTACTACCGGCAAGGAGAATCGATCTCTGAAGCGTCAACTCTCCCTACTCGAGGGCGGTACGTCTTCCGCTCTAGGAGAACTTGCTCGTGAACGGGATGATGCTGTCGAATCCATCGCAGAGTCTAAGAAACGACATGATGCTGCTCAAAAGAAGATTCGCAGCCTTGAAGAAGATTCTCAGCGCGTGCATGAGCAGTGGGCCAAGGAAAAGGATGAATGGGAAGATGAGAGACGCAAGTTTGAGCGTAAACTTCACATCACCGAAACCCGACTCAAGACGATTCTCGATGAAGTAGCAGCTTATCAAACTGTTCAAGCGAATGGCGAGGAGATAGAAGGGGAGCCCGAAGACACACAAAAAGACAACGACGGCGCCAGCATTCGCACCATGAGCATAACCGGGAGCCTCCGCTACTCGCTACTCAACAGCCCTGGGGCAGCCAACGGTCTCGGAGCATCCTTGGCGGATGAACTCAACCTTGATGACGACGATAGCGATGCTGCGGCCACCGAAAGCGTCTTTTCAAGCCCCCGGCACAAGCGCACAACCAGTCGCGAAGCAGCACCGATTGGCAGAATGCATCGCAGAGATCTAAGCCTCGAAAGGGTGGGGCGACCCAGGTCACGCCTCTTCTTCAATCCCAATGTACTTGGAATCCTACAAGGCGAAGACGAAGAGCAGCCATCTACCCCCATCGCGCCATCGACGACTTACACGGACACTGGTGTTCAATTCTCGCCTCCACCCTCACCCAAGGTGGAACCCACTCGCAGGCTAGAGGCGGACAACGTCAGCCGAATCGTCAATGAGATCGAGGCCAATCAGCGTCGCAAGCGAGTCCAGCCTGGCGCTTTGCCGGGCAAGCCCATTGCCGTTGAGGACCTTCACCAGCGAGCGATGGTTTCTGCCGCTGCACAAACTATTGAAACACCGCTAAGCCCGCCTAGAACGCCCAAGATGGATTTTGAGCCAGTCACGCCCCCGCCCGAGAAAGTTGATTCGATCATGGTGTCATCAGCGACGCAGACAGAGAAGGAGCTGGAGATGCCTACTCTCAATCTTGTGCCTCCTATGACTCCCCCTTTGCCTGCTATGACCATTCCGAGCATCAGTGTACAGCCTCCCACCAGCCGACCAACTACGCCTAGATCGCCCATGTTGCCGCCTTATATGAAGAACTTTGGCTGTCAAGTCAACATCTCTTATGATGTGCCAATGGCGGAAGCTGCCGTACAGACTGAGGGCATTCAGGTCGACAAGAGACTGGCTAATCTGCCACCACACCTCCAGCCTTCCGCCATCTCTTCTCGGCCGACTTCTCCCAGTAAAGATGGCGTTGACCGCGAAAAGACCTTTACGCCGGTTCCCGGCAATCTGCCGCCACGTAATCCCCGTCGTCCGGGTAGCAAGGCTCTGCCGGAATTGCAATCGTCGCCTGTCTCGATGAATGGAGATGAAGAAGACAATTTGGATACGTATATTCGCGATGAAGATGCGGAGAGCACCAAGTTAAGAGCTCGACGACGCCATGGTCGACATTCTGGAGATTTTGAATCGCAAAGTTCTGATGAGGCGGAAGAGTTTGGAGAAGCTGACGTCAGTGACTCCGAGTACCGAACTGCTCTTTCAGCCCCGCGACCTTACTCGAACGCGAGTCGTCCTAGCAAGCGGAACTCTTTCGGCGCAGCCACAGCTTCTTTCGAGCAAATGGCCATGAAAGGTGCCGTCGGTGGCTCCGCCAAGTTGTATGGTACCGATGTTTACGAAGCCGGTCGATCGGATATGGATGTCGGTAATCGTACTCATAGGCGCAAGCTCAGCAAGCCCCTCGAGAGGTCTGCCGCTCCTGGAACTGGGTCCAGTCGTTCGAGTGACATACGCAAGCATGCCATGATCCAAGGCTCCATTGCTAGCCATCAGACTAGGTCTCGAACCCCAAGTCTGCCCGACGGCGGCAATCCTCCGTTCCCAATACCGCTTCGCGATAGCTCCAAACGCTTGTCATCTTCTTTCATGAATTCGCCAAGCGAGGACTGCAGCCCTACTAGAGCTGAGAGCTCTTACCGCAGAGGCAGCAGCCGCGGCAGTTACTATGGCAGCAGTGTGCGCAGGGTTCGATCAGCCACCGCGATGCCGCGCAACCATAGATACCGCAGACACGGCAGCCGATCACCACCACCTTTGTCCATATCGACAGAGGCTCCCGAGAGTCCGGGTTTGCCTCCCTTGCCGCGCAATGACATCACAACCCCCCGAGGCAAGGAACCTAGTAGCTCCTCTTACAGACGTCACCGTCATGAGCTCTCCGCCAACACCGATAACACGCTCAACACAGAACCCTCGCGCGCCTCCCACGGTGGCCCCCAAGCGACTGGCGTTGTCGACGCCATCGCGCAGACCATGGTCGGCGAGTGGATGTTCAAATATGTTCGCCGTCGCAAGTCCTTCAGTGTGCCAGATGCCACTGGCAAGGACGACACAGGCAATGACCGCCACAAGCGATGGGTTTGGCTCGCTCCGTATGAAAGGTCTATCCTATGGAGCAGCAAGCAGCCTTCTTCCGGCAGCGCGTTGATGGGAAAGACAGGGCGCAAGCGTAAGCTCCTCCTGCTCCTTATTCTTGAAATTACCCAGTGCTTGCTCGTTTGGTTGTTTGGCATCATAGGCTAACCTTTTGTGCGGTAGTTACCATCCAATCTGTCCTTGACGTCAAAGACGATAATCCTGTCCCCAAAGGAGTCTCAACTATTTTTAATCGCTCAATTCTCATTCTTACCCCTCAGCGCGCTCTAAAGTTTACCGCCAGCTCATCAGAGCGCCATTATCTTTGGCTCACAGCCCTCTCATTCCTTGCACACTCGTCACAAGCTGTGCCGGAGAACCTGTCGGCACCGCAGCCTCAAATAGCCAAGCAGCCACATCAACGGCCAGTCCCTGACTTTGAAGTTGCGCAGACCAAGATGCGTCGTCCTGGGATCCGAGACTCAATTCGCCTGGCCAAGAATAAGACTGCCATTGGCAGCCGTACTGGTCCTCCGAGCGTGCCCAGCCTCCCCAGCAACCCTCCTTCTCGTATGGGTGAGGTATCAAGCTTTCGCCCTCCACCATCCACTGGAACAGCATCCGTCAGCCATCAACGAGAAGCCTCGCATGACATGGCCGAGCCTCCGATGATCCAGCGCTACAATGAGCGGTCTCAGACATCTTCGCATGGCCGCAAGCGAAGCAACACGGGTGGGCAACAGCACGTTCCCCCGCCGCTCTCGTTTCGAGGCTTCTCTGGGCCTCTTAACAGCTCCCAAGACAATGGCCACAGCACTTCGACCAACACTCCTGCCTCTTCGGACATGTTCCAGTCACAGGCCTCAAGTAACACCACGTGGGGCGGCTCTCAACGAGCATCGGAAGCGTCAAGCAGGCCGAGTAACTTTTTTGATGCCATTGGAACAGTTCGCATGGAGGCCTTTATCAGCCCGTTGGCAGGCTCACAGGCAGCACAAGGCTCTGAGCAGGATGAGTCTCGCCACTTGGCCCGCCGACGCAGCAAAGAGCACCGCAGACGCCACAGCCGCAGTCGCAGCCGCAATCGTGACTTTTGGAGCCACACACGCAATGGCGATGGCCGCCGTGGCTACGATGACTTTTACGGAGGTAGCCGGACAGCCGGCGAGGAGGAATACTTTCGAGACGACCCTTTTAATCCTTTCAAGGATTTTTGAGCGTCTCTTGTAGATACGCACATAGCAAAGCCAGAGGCTACGACAAACAGTATTGCACCGGCATTTACAGGACAGCACTGCGCTTTTTTTTTCTTGTTTCCTTTTTATTATTTTTATTCTTGTTGAAATGTTTTTATATCATGGGACTTGGACATGGACGATATATGCCAATGGACATTTGGTGGTCAGCTTACAACAGCATCTTCTATTCAATCAACTGGCGTGGTGTTTCTTTTTTTTTTTTTTCCTCCTCTTTTTCTGGCATATTGCCACTGCCACTCATTTCCTATCTCATTCATCTTGCAAGTTTCGAAGAATAGCAATTACTATATAGCTTTCAATAGAATCCGACTTGTGTATACTGCATGCCAAGTGTCGCTCGTAAGGATGGTGGACAATGTCAAGTTGCAACACTGCGATGAAAATATTGCGAGCAATGGAAACATGTGCTCTCGGATAAATGTAAATGAACAGCTTTGAAACGCCTTGATTTAGCTGATGTGTCTAGAATAAATGTCCAGAATAGAATGAAGAAGGAAAAGAAAAAAAAAAGATTGCAACAGCTTGACGGGCCAGTAGTATGTATACACAAGAAGAGTTGTAAAGAAAAAGATTGACAAGAATGAATAAACAATAAAAAAATCAATCAAAAAGATTGCTCATCAAAAAGAGACTTCCCCCAACAATGCCCGCCGCAACCAACATGGTCAGGATTGCAGCACCAGCCCTATCCGCCGTGACGAGCTTCCTCGGCTCCGGCAGCGGCTGCGCCACGTTGCTTCCCGCGTTTGGATTGCCCTTTGATGTACCGCGATCCTCGCTCGTCGCCGGCGGCTTCGCATCCTCGAGCAAGTTGTAAAACACCGCAGCGAGCGCATTCATCTGCGGGCCCACGCCAGCCAGGCCGTCGTACTTTTTGCCCTCGAGCCAGGTGAAGCCGCAGGCGGTCCCGTCAGCGCCCTGGTACTTTTCGTTGCGCGGGCCGATGCACGCGGCGGCGGCGTCCTTGGCGGCCTGCTGCAGAATGGTTTTGATGCCGTCCGCGGTCCAGGGCGCCATCTGCGCGGTGAAGGCGAGGAAGCGGATGACGTAGCCTTTGAAGCTGACCTGATTCTGGTCGCAGCCGCGGGCCGTCTTTTCACAGGGGGGCTCCCAGAGGTGGCCGCCCTCTTGCGAGATGAACATGCCCTTGGTGAAGTTGAGCAGGCCGTCGACGTGGGTTCTCCAAATGTCCTTTTTGGTATAATCGTACATGGCCGCGGTACCAGCGAGCCAGATGCCCGCATTATAGCTGAATTGGACATCATGCAGGTGGCCGCACGTCTTTGTATCGTCAAAGACGTTATACCCATCATACACTTCATAATTCTTGCCAATCAGCCCGATGCCCTCTTGCCACTCGTAGATTTTGGTCGCCCATTCGGCATACGTATCGTTTCGGGTGAAGCGCGCAAGACGAGCGGCCACGTTGAAGAAGCAGCCGTTGGCGATGCTATTCTTGTAGTCGTAGCCCTTTAAAAAGGAATAGACCTGCCAGCGCAGGCCGCCGCCGCAGAGCCCGTTTTCCTCTTGCCAGCGAATGACGTATTCGTTGAAGACGGCCTGCGCGCCGGCGAGCCACTGCGGGGTGTCCGAGGGCGGGTTCGGAAAGGCGGCCTCGGTGGCCATCATGCTGGTGACGGCCCAGAAGCCCTGATCGTCGTTTCCCATGGCGTTGGACTGGTTGCGCGGGAGGTAATCGCCAGCGGGGGCATTTATCTGGTGCATCATGCCCTGCATGACAATGTCGTTGTATGTAGCGTCGCCAGTGTAGTACCAGTAGTCGATGAGGTGGCCAAACATGCCGCCTGCCTCCCACCCTAAAAAAAGAGACGAAATGTTAGGAAAACGGAGAATGAAAAAGCCGGTTTGAATAGTTTTGTTGGTCATGTTTACAGTAATAAGAACCCGGGAGTAGACCGGGGATACCGCCCGTGAGGTTTCCATTGTAGTACTTGACGAGACCGTAGGCTATCGTGCTGGCTGCATCCTTGATTGATGCTGTTGTCTCGAGGTCAGTAGCTGAAAGGGCAGATGGGAACATGGGATGGGCGCAACAACGTACATTTACTCGAAAGGTCTATTTCTAAAGCTTTGATGGGTGCTGCCAGCAGCAGAGACAGGACGCTGACTGCCAAGGCCCTCATTCTGGGTAGAGTCGACCGGCGCAGCCGGAGCACATTGGCTTTGGGGAAAGAAGGTTCTGTCGAGAATCGTTTGGTGACGGAGAATCAAGGTTCGAAAGAAAGTGAAACAAAAACGACGCTGCGACAAGTCAAAAAAAGGAAAAAGGTATCGGGGTTTTTGAGAATCGCCAGCACTGTTTGGCGGGAGAGGATTAGCCAGGCGGACATGGTGGGCATCAAGACCTAACAACGGTTTGGTTTCTGTTTGCCTCACGCGACAGCAGGACAGCAACGGCCTCAGCCGTGTGGGCCGAATTTCCGAAAGGATTGTTGACCTCCTTTGCCCCCCTCTCCCCCCTCTCCCCTCTTCCTCCCGCAAAAAGAAGAGACAAAAATAGATGAATAAAGTGCCAAGACTCGGTGCGGCTTAAATTGGCCGCGGTGGTGAAGGTGGGTGATACTCTCAAAGGGTTGCTACCCGCGCCATGGATCTCGCTGCGCCACATGACGCGTAACACCCGAACAAGGGGATTGGCGAAGAACAGGGCAAGGTAATATCAAGAAAACGAAGAAACTCGGACCACCGCGATTCAATATATGAGCGTCTTAGATCTATAGAATGGGAGGGTTTTCCGCGCCGAGGAGATGGACTTTTATTCAACGGTCTTGTCCAAGATTGCACTGATACTTGATCAAGAGAACCCCACAAGCAGCCCGCCCCTTGGGACATGGGGCGCTAACCATCTTAAACTACAGCGACCTCCTTAGCTATAATAAAGAGGGTCGGCGCTGTGATTACATTGTGTGTCCGCAGATGCTTGGCTAAAGCCCCCTTGAATAGACGTATCTTTTGGACGCCAAGAATCTAGAATTTTTTTTTTATTAGATAGGTGGTGTTATTAGGTGACATAATCTCACCATACTGGTATGTGTACCAACGGAGCAAAATCAAGGTACGAGTTAGGATACTGCCAATTTTGATGCGACTACCTATATTCATGTGGTCTGCAAGACAGCAGAAGACGTGTACCAAATCCTAGTGTAACAGATTAAAATGTGAGATTACACGTTGTTGAATTCGGTATTGACGACGATATTTTTTACCAATCCATTCTGGCATAGCTAATGGACTCGGTAGTTGATCATGTCTCTCAGCGTCCTTCACCTACAGCTATTGACAGTCATGCGTACCGTCATCGTCAACGCTTAAAATCGGGTCGTGCCTAGTTCTACCATGCACTCGGACGCTGGCGACCTGGTCGATCATTATGCCACTACTTAGGGTGAAACTCGAGCATTTTCCGCATCAAATCCAACATTGCCACCAAAGCTCCTGATGGGCTTGACATACGACACCCATCATCATTAGCTTCCACTTAATCTCCTCGCGCCTTTCATTTTGCTAGCCTTTCCCCCTTGGCACAGGTCTCACTGTGTAACTAATAGCTTGCTTATAAAGTCGTCATCTGCATAAAAGTAGTTGCGGCTCTCCGTCAATTTGCTCGACAGGGTTTAATTCAGGTTCACCCTCATTGTTGCCAAATTTTCTCGTCATGCGTTTAAACTCTGTGCATATGCTTGCACCACGAGCTTGTGCAAGTGGAGATTTGCGAAAGCCGGTCTTGACTATGCATAAAAACAAGCTTCTTAATCCAGGATGCGGGGTTGCGCCTCCATCAACGAAGCCAAGAGAGTCCATGTCCGGTTCAATTAAATATCTACTGCTTACTCGCTTTCACTAGCGTGGAGCCAACTCACGTAGGTGCTTATTTAGAAGCTTCGGCGACACTTTCACGGGTGCCGCCAATGTTGACAAGGTCGCTCGCTAGCACAGCGCGCACCTATGCCATCAGGTAGTGAATAGATCTCCAGCCACGCTTCTTGAAATTGTTTGCAATTTCCCGCTGCACATGCCGGGTCTGACGATAAAAAAAAAACATTTTCCGCGTCATCAATCGATTCGTAAACCCCGAGCGAGCAACTCGAATATGGATACGCACTACGAGAAAAATCGACAACTCCGGAAATCTTTTGGTCATTCTCCGGCCCGCGCCTGGCCCTTCTGCTCTTATTGACTAGAACAAACGACACTCGTAAAATGGAAGAGGATGACCAAGACGGAGTATCGAGTGAGAGTAGTGAAAGTAAAGAGAGCGCTGAAGACCAAGCAAAATGAGGGGACAATGACGAAATAAAGGACAGGTAGCGAACTGAAAGGCCAAGACGACCCTGACGGCGCACAAACGAGTTTATAGTCTGGCAGCCAAACTCTCACTCACTTATAGGCTTGCTAGACAAAGCTTGCGAGGGAATAGTCACATGCTCAAGGAAGCACTTATCGCAAATGAGACCCCTTGCTCCATCATCTGCAACCCGATGAGCCTTGGCGCACTACTCCGTACAGAGACATATTCTTTGCTTCCATGTGTCCTCGGCTAGACGCTCTCTTCTGCAGTACTACTATATCCGGCGTGTACTCGATACTGGAACATTCGAGACATTGCTATGCTTTGAACATGCTGAAATGATGTACTAATGTCAGTCTCAGCTCTACTGCTGTAAGGGTCCCCCCCCCCCCTCACCCCTCTCGCACCTGTTTCGGTTGCTAGCTCTCCAGAATGGTACTTTTGGTGCTCATGGTTGGGCTTGCCTACATGCATATGCTGTCAAGGTAAGGGTCGCAGTCACAGTCACAATGCCGCCGGTCACCGAGGAAGTAGTACCGACGGCGCGAGACTTGGTCTTACTTTTTTTATACCGCGCACAAAGGTAGAATCACACTGTCTCGTGTGCTTTATAATACACATGACAGGTAATTGCGACTTGCGACAATCTCGACTTTGAGGTAGCTGAAATACCCCCCCAAAGCGACGATCCAAGCTACATATTTGATCATGTTTCATGCGTTGTATCTTGGCTCTTGGTGACACTGAGACAGCGCGAACGTGTGGGTGCTGTAAGCAGCCACGGCACCGTTTTCCCATTATCCCAAAGTCTTCTTGGGCAGACTCGTCGAGGCATAATAGTACTGACTGGTAGGCGAAAAAAGCCGCGTCTGCCGACATGACCGGGAAAATTACGGGCGGCGCGGCAAGTAATTGGTCGGGATTACTGACCTGAGCTGGAAGATAATTGAACCAAGTAATTCGAGTTATAAAGCTTCGAACGCCATGTTCTGCGATTATATTTAGTTTCAACCATAAGCACTACTAAGTGAGGTAGGTAAGTATCGTATCCCAGGCTGATACCGCTAAGGAAGAGCGACGTACCTACAAGGCTACCATGTATCACATCAGGCAGAGTTTACTTTTTCCTAGAGAGAGTTACCTCGTAAGTGTAACACTTACGCACCACAGCGAGTAGTCTGGAATGACCCTGCAGGCTTATTGGTCCTCGCCGCATGTTATCGCAAGCCCGCCCGCTAAATTGTGTTCCTTCTCGTCCCATCTTACATGTGCCGTATTTCTTCGTTGACATCTTAAATAATGAGCTATGAGCAAGGGAGCATCGACCTAACTGCGGATGCCTCAGCTTACCATAGAGTAGACCCTTGCGAACATTGTTAAACATTGCTTCTCCTTGAAGACACCTTTGCTTAACCATCTCTTTTTGATGAGACGCGTGATGATTTAGATACGAGATCTGATTACAGTGTGTAAGAATGCATTGCTACTAAATGAGCCCGCCTGATTGTACGATTTTTCTTGCACCTCTCGACAACGTTACTTTTATAGCGACACTTGTAAGTTGGCGACGCAGCGGCCTGCCATCTGACATCGGGGTGGCGTCCGGATCTTACGGTCCCGTTTTGGCAAAGATGAGAGAAATGATAAGTCATCAAAGATCTACCAATGGACTTGCGTTGCACAGTTTTCTTTTTTGCCTAATTGTGTAAGGTGTAATTGTGTAAGGTGTAGCCTGGGCGTAGATAGACCTTGGGCAGAAATACTGGGACAGCGGGCCTGCTATCCGAATTCGGGGCGGCGTCCGATTTCGCGGTTTCTTTTTGGCTGAGATGAGATACATGACAAGTCATCAAATGCCTCACGATAGACGTGCGTTTTCAAGGTTCTATTTGCCCAAGTGTGCAAGGTTTGTACGTAGATGGATCTTGGGCAGAAATATGGGACGCAGCGGCTGCCTTCGCAACCAATTATGAAGTCGGCTTGTAATAAGTGTCAGCTAAATGGTGAATGAATCACACTTGAGTTTTCTCAGAACGCTCGGCTGGCCCTGCAGTCTGCAGGGCAGCTGACTTGGCTAAGAATCTGCCGTTGCCATCATTTATGATTGCTGTTGCTACGGGCTCTGCCGTTTTCCTTGTCTTTGCCATTTTATCCCAGGCCCAACGTGCAAGGCTAGCTATTCTTTGGCTTTCTCGAGCAGGCGACTTTGCAATGGGCACGTTCGCACAAGGGGCATCATCAGGGAACAGGCACAAACGAGGAGCTCCAATGACAAGATGAGGGTGCCTCACCTGTTGGTAAGCTCTTCAGATATCCGAAGCCTGGCGCTATTTCGCTTTGACAGCTAGCCTATCGCAGATCAAATGTGATGAAAGCAAATCAGCTTTGGTCGACGGTTCGTCGGAGCTGGGAGAGACCTTCTTGACAGCTGAACACACCGTCACACCGACTTGAGTCAAAAGTATGCACTTCTAGAACATAAGAAGACAGATTGGCATTTCCGTCAATCGCCAGTCACTATAATGCGAAAGATGGATTAACCCCGCCTTGCGTTGCAAGACAGATCGGCATTCCCGGCAATTCCCAGTCAATATAATGCGAAAGATAGCTAAGGCGAGAGACGGTAAGCCCTAACTAACCCCGCTTTGTATTGTAAGACAGGTCGGCATTTCCATCAATTCCCAGTCGCCATAATGCGAAAAAATGGCCTGATCGAGGGACATTGGCCTACTACTAATGCTATATGCTCTAGCTTTTATTCTGAGTACACGTACATCTACTTATCGCTTCTTCTATTCGATCTCAAAGTAAATTATGACAGCGTAACACAGGTTTGGCTACGACTTACAGCGGATCTACCAACTCTACTCACGGCTGTCAAAGTCGCTGCCACGCGACTTACCATCAACAGACGCATGATTTGAGTTAAAGATTTGTTAACCCCCCACACGATATCTCTCATCTGACTCGGCTGCCTTTTGTCTGCATACTTTGCTATTGAAGGTCGGCTTATACCACCTCTTCTTATCCTAGATAGAAGCATCAAAGGATAATACTCGATTACTGGCGTATTGTAAAGGTGAAACATATAAAAATATCAAGTTGTATCATTGTTTCAATCCATATGAAATAGCCATCAGAGACAACCCGTCTTAGCAATGATACGTGGCTGGCTGGACTGTGCTATGTGGCTGGCTGAGCTATGCTCAGTGGCTACCTGATCAGCTTAAGACTGATTGTAGCCTATCAATACTCGCAACAGCTATAGAGAGAGGGTTACCCAAGAGTTATTATGATATACCAAGTATTCCACACAATCACTAGATGAACTATGGTAGCCTCGTGCCTGGCGATGTTGTCTACATCAAGGCAGGTAATAAGCTCCCCGCCGACAGTTGACGTACAAGTATAGAACCGGCCTTTTTACTAGAATAGCTTATAAAGAATATGTATATATATGTGTATGTACATATATGTATATATCGACTGTATCAGCCAAGGGCGATGAGGTAAGAATCGTGCGATTCTTATATATGATCTGGTTGTTTTCGTAGTCATCTGAGCTTAAGGTCTTAAGCCTAAAATGCTAGTAGATGAATATTCCAAAGAGATCAGAGACTATAGCTGTGGGTACAGGACTGGGTGCGTCTACTTTTGCCATTGATGATTGGCTGTAGCTGGGACATGCGCCGCCTCGGTGTGTATGCCCTGCCTTACCTCGGCTGTCCAACCTTTTGGAGATGCTTTGTGACTATTCTCATTGGCTTCGCAGCTGTGATGGCTGTGCAAATGCTGCCCAATTGTCTCGAAAGTAGAGTATATAAGGAGTCAAACATACAGTAAATCATGTCTTATGGAGGGAAGCTGAATAGACGTGTGTAGGACGCGCTTTTACCAGTAGATACTAGCTGTAGACGACAGTAAGACAAGGATGTCACTGATTGAATTCTGTAGAGACGGGAGAAGCTTCATCGAATAGCTATGAGAAGTAGGTCTAAACTCGGAACTGTAGAATCTCAAACAAGCAGCGACCTAGCTGGCTCTGAATATAAAAGGGCAGGACAGGCCGCGCAAAACTGTTCCCAACTTCAGCAACACATCCTTGACATCACCAACTACTTACTCTTCAAAAACAATCTATTCGAAACAATCTCTACCAACATGAAGTTTGCGACTACACTCCTCCCACTACTCACTACAGTAGTTGCGGCGAGTCCAACTCTAGTGGAAGATGAGAACCTAGAGACGAGACAAGTTGGGCCTGTATGAACCTCTTTTCTGACTAAGCTTCACCGTGTTTTATGTCTCAATTGACTTGATGAATGCTTCTAGGTCGTTTGCTACCTTTTTACAACGACAGCTTCGTGGTTCTGCAGTAACATTGGGAGTGACTATCCGTGGTGCCAGGATTACTTCAAGCTAGGGGTACGTGTTCCATTCTCACTTGATAAGGAAGAACTCATCTAACAATTTTAGAAATGCCTCTGTGACGCGAATACGGCCCCAATCCAGAGGAAGTACCAATGCGTCTCCGACGTATGCTTGCCAATTGCTATGCAAAATCAGCTACACAAAGCTAACATATCGTGTAGTTTAGAAAGATAATCAGATAAGCACCACCTATCATGATTAGTATGGTAGGATGTCAGGCAAGTACAAATCATGAGTACCCTTGCAAAGAGGCTGGCTAGAAGGAAAGCTTGTTATTCTCCCCCTCTACACTTGCAGTTGATCAAGGCAATCAAAGCTATGAAGGCACTAGCTAACTGATTACTCGTTTAGTGATGGTAACCTGACTGGAAGGTATTTTCCGAATGCTTGTTTGGTACTGACTATTGATGGAAGTTGGCATCTAGTCGTTGTATGGAGTTCTCTACAGAGTTTAAGCTCGGCCGACTAGAAGCGGGATTATATCCTTAAAATTAGTAACACCAATAAGATTACTATCAGACTAATAAGTGCCGTAAAATAACCAAGACAGAGTGACGGCTCCTATTACTCTCTTCCTTGAGTATTGTACGCCATTTTCTAGTAATTCCCTACCTACCACTATATTTGTCCTAGTAGCATCTGCGAGTGGCGTGGCGTAGAGATTGACTGAGTAGACGCAGGGATCAATAGGCTGCCTACCGGTGGCAGCGACGTAGGGATTGGCCGACGGGACGTAGGAATTGATCAGCTGGCACAAGGTTCGTTCTAGCGGCAAATGAAGCCGCACAGAAGGCCGTGGCAGAGTGAGGCTCAAATTGATTAATTCCTTTATGCTATAATATGCTCATGCTAGGTTATGTGTGGCACGCAAAAATTGTGACTGACAAGATCCAGGATCAAAGTGTACGCTCGAGTCGGTCAACGTCATCGTCAGGACCTGCTAACTAGTCAGGGCCTCTCTGACGAGACGACAGCGGCGACGTATAACTATCGACGCACTTGGACGTGACGGCGTAGAAATTAAAGAGGCTGTTGGTTGGGCTAATAGATTACTTGGGAGCCGTCCAAAAAAAAAAAAAGATTCCTGACGGCAAGGTTTTCCCTGCAAGAACAACACCATATATACGGCGCTGTCAATCTTGCTGGAGCATGCACAATATAGCGCCACTCCAACTAGTGCGCACTACTCGAGCTACAGTAGTTGTAGTGTAGTGTAGGTAATATATATTCTTTGATCTTGGTCAAATCGTTTCTGTATGTCTTGGGACCATGAACGTCCTTGACAGGAACAAAATCGCCCACTGCGAGCACCCTGAAACCGTGGTGACTTTTCCACACAGCACACAGCACACAAAAGCAATTTCTGTCCCGGGGGGGGATGCGAGGTAGTCCCTTGGACACGTGCTAGCCTCGATTCCTGTCAGTCGGGGAATTATAAGAGCGCTGTGGCGCGCCCGTCCAGCCGCTTCAATAGCGGCTTGCATGTAGCGAGCGAGCTAGCTTGCGAGGGAGGCCTCAAGCAGGCTGTGAGAGCTAGTGCTGCTTCTTTGCGAGAAGCGTCCGTTTGCGGCCCGCGGGCGCCGCGCATTTGCAGAGGGGTTAACATACAGTGTCAATGAGTTTTAGTGAGTCGTCGTCATTTTCTGGCTGTAAAGAGTGTGAGGACGAGGCGTCGGCATCACAAGCCCTCATGAACGACGGGCGCTGCAATCAATATCGCTCATCATCCCTGCCAAGACGAGGTCAATGGGTCTTGAACCGGAGAGGGTTCTCCAGCTTCAAACACAGGTTCGAGCTTTCTCTTTCTCGTACATTGTCCATATATATAGTGATTTTTCCATGAACAGGGCTTCCACAGCTGTACGCGCTCTCCCACCACTTCCCCATGCTGATGGCTGCACCCACCCCCCTTTGCAAAAGATGCACACTCCCACTAGTTACTGGTCTCGCAAGCTCTTCTTCAGCCGACGAACAAGGCATGAACAGAGACATACATGCATACAAGAGACACGAACCCTCTGAAAAAAAAAAAAAAATTGGAACCCCTTTCCGTTTATCATCGGCCGGAAGAACAGGCCGAGAGCCAGCAAGAGCAGCAAGATAACAGCGCTAGACGACCGGCCTCGGGGGGGCCGCTGACGTCGCTAATCAATGTGGCTGCCGCCAGTTGACATGCACCCGTCGATTGACCATTCAAGGATGAGAAATGTGGCAGAGCTGGAACTGTTTTTTTATTACCTTGTTGCAGCTAAACTGCCTAAACCGGCTGCACTCCCACGCTAAAATGCTGCACTAAAAAGCTTGTCCTGCCCCGACATCAGCCCTGTCTCTTGGTTGTATATCGCTCATACCTAGACCTTATATCAACTTCGTCCACGATACTTTTACTTTGCTATCCCGCGACAAGAAGGGAGTTTATTCAAAACCCCCCCCCCCCCCTTTCCTCTCCACTTGCCGATCGTGACACTCCGCCTCTTCTCCTCCTCCCTCGTGGCTTTTGCCCTCCCCCCGGGTCACTTATCCGTCGTCGAACCCATCTTTTTTCGTCTCACTCCACCGGGGATTAAACGGCTCACGAGGCTGTGTTGATGAGGCAATTTTTCTTTCTTTTGATTCTTCATGTCTTTCACACACATTTCATCTTCTTCTTCTGGATTTCACCCCCCCTCCTTTGTTTTTTTTCTGGGTGTGAAGCTATGCATCATGCCGCATCTGGATCGCTGGTGTCAGCCATGCTTCAACCAACCTTTGCTGCATTGCTGAGCACCCCATGCCGTGGACGGTAGACACAGGCACGCACACACACACACACACGCACGCCCGTCAGAACAATCACCTCTTTCGCCTGGTTTCTTTTATTGTTTTCCTGCAGGCTGCAGCTGATATGACTCGCAAAATGCCAGTTCAAGCTTTTTGCTTTTGTGCCTTCAGCTCATGCAATATTGGGTTAGCTTCTCGTCTTCCCCAATTGAGAGAATCCGCGCGCGCATTCAGGTCAAAGGCCTCGAACGAATCCTCTCTTTTTTTTTTTAAATTGATTGCTGTAGAGTATAAAAGGCTTCCCCTCTTCGCATACCGAATTCAAAGTAGAATTGGCCAAGTTTTCATAGTAGTGCTGCGCCGGTCTGGCCGCTGTCCTCGTGAAAAACTTACACGTCCAACTGTCTCTTCGCCCCTTTTTCTTTTTCCTAATTCATCAATCTTTCTCCATTTGTCCTGAATTGCATTCTCATGGCTGCCGAAAAGAGTGCAGATGCCTCTGGCACAGAAAGAGTTCGCTGGCATGATGAGGAACAAGGTCGCCAGCGGCCGCGGTCTCGCTCTCGCTCTCGCCCTCCTCGCCTAAGCCGCACCAATTCCACTGATTCCATGGCGATTCGCAGCATTTCCCGAGCGCAGGTCGATCCAGCCGTGACTCTCCCAATTCATTATCGCACTGTGTAAGCATCAATTCTCCTTTCATCACTCTTTTAATTGCTTGCTTGGCTAATACCTAAAGGAAAACAGTTCGTTTGGTATTGAAGAGTCCAAAGGCAAAGAGCGTGCCGAAGCCATCCGAGCCGCTGATGCCACTGCCAAAGGTAAAACATCACATGCACAACTACGGTCGCACGCCCAAGTTTTTTTCTCAAAAAAAAAAAAAAAAAAAACCTCCAAGCTCACCCTCTGAATAGATCTTGGTGACCTGGAATGGCACATTATTGCCGCCCAAGAAGTCTCATTGCGCCTCACAACCTCGCCCCAAGATGGTCTATCGGCTGAGCAAGTCGAGCGCCGCCAGCTTGAATACGGTCGCAACGCTCCGTCCCCGCCCAAGACGAATCGCACAATGACAATTTTCGGCTACTTCTTCAAGGGTTTCGGCGGTATCCTGCTCGTCGGCAGCATCCTCGTCTTTGTGTCCTGGAGGCCTCTCGGCGAGCCCAACCCGGCACTTGCCAACCTTGCCCTCGCTATTGTTCTGCTGGCCGTCTTCTTTCTTCAAGCTAGCTTCAACATGTTCCAAGACTGGTCCACGTCCCGTGTCATGGCTTCAATCAAGGACATGCTACCGGAGCAGTCGCAGGTAATGCGTGACGGGAAACTCGTGCACGTGCCTGCTGAGGAGCTTGTACCTGGCGATGTTGTCCGCATCAAGGCAGGTAACAAGCTCCCGGCCGACCTACGTCTTATTCAAACCTCTTCCGATGTCAAGTTTGATCGCTCCGTCTTGACGGGCGAGTCTCGTCCTGTGCCGGGTACCGTCGACTCTACAGATGAAAACTACCTGGAGACGCACAATATTGGTCTTCAGGGCACGCACTGCATCATTGGTACCAGTACGGGCATCGTGGTCGCAACCGGCGACAAGACAGTCTTCGGCCGCATCGCCAGCCTGACAAATGAGCCCAAGACAAAAATGACGACCCTGGAGAAAGAAGTCTTGTACTTTGTGCTCTTCATTTGCGGCATCATGCTCACCATGATCACCGTTGTCCTGGTTCTTTGGGGTGCTTGGCTTCGCAAAGATCACCCTGGCTTCATCTCCGTCAGCGCCCTGATTGTCAGCTGCGTCAGTGTCGCCGTTGCCTTTATTCCCGAGGGTCTCCCCATTGCCATCACGGCCGGTCTCACCATCACTGCCAATCTGATGAAGAAGAATGATGTTCTCTGCAAGTCGCTCAAGACTGTTGAGACGCTCGGCTCCGTGTCCGTCATCTGCTCCGACAAGACAGGTACTCTGACGCAGGGTAAAATGTCTCTCACTGACTGCGCCATTGGCAGCCTCAACCTCAGCACCGAAGAACTTCAGCAACAGCTGGTCAAGGATGAAAAAGGCGGTGATTCTCCGCTGCGCTCTACCTTTGGCCAACTCGGAGCCCTCGCTGCTCTTTGCAACGCCGCGGAGCTTGATGCATCACAGGCAGATATCCCCTTGGCGCAGCGCAACATCTTTGGTGACGCTACAGACACGGCTATTCTGCGATTTTCCGAGTCCATCGCTGATGGTAATGTGGGCTACTTTAGGGGATGCTGGCAAAAGGTGTTTGATCTCGCTTTCAATAGCAAGAACAAGTTCATGATTCGTACGTTTACCTGCAGCCGCAAGGAGGCTCTTCCATATACGATGCACTCATCTGCCGCTTCTCAATTTGGCGACGACGATATTCTTCTCACCATCAAGGGTGCGCCTGATGTACTTATTGGCCGCTGCTCCGAGTACCTCACACCGAGTGGCCAAGTGGCCTCCATGGATCAAAGAGCTCTTGCCACATTTGAGCACCTTAAGCAGGTATACTCATCGCAGGGCAAGCGTTGTCTGCTCCTCGCCCGCAAGATTGTTCGCGGCAGCTCCATAAAGAATGCTGTTCAGGACGGCGCTTATGAGACGGAAATGTCCGAATTGGCCAAGTCTGGTCTTGCCCTCGTTGGCCTGGTTGCTATTGTCGATCCTCTCCGGCCCGAGATCCGGGATGTCGTGTCTACACTTCGCGGAGCCGGTATAAGAATTGCCATGGTGAGCTTGACTCAAATCAGCCTTCAGCCCGCATACACTAATGGTTGCTTCTAGGTTACAGGTGACTTTAGTCTGACGGCGCTGGCCATTGCTCGCGACGCCGGAATCGTCACATGCGTTCACGTCGACGGCGCCAGCCACCTGGAGCGCAACCCCGACCCTACCTCCGACTCAACGGATACTGAAGAAAAGAGTAACGGTAGTGGCACGCGAGGTGCCCTCGTCATCAGCGGCAGTGAGCTCACGCTGCTCAACGACTACCAGTGGAACACGCTCACCGAATACGAGGAGATTGTCTTTGCGCGCACCACGCCAGAGCAGAAGCTGCGTATAGTGCGCGAATTCCAAAAGGACAATGTAGTGGCCATGACGGGTGACGGCGTCAACGACGCGCCGTCGCTCAAGGCGGCCGATGTGGGCATTGCACTGGGCAGTGGCTCGGACATTGCCATGGAGGCAGCGGACATGGTCCTGTTGGACTCGTTTTCGTCCATTGTAATTGCCGTGCAGTACGGCCGTGTCGTTTTTGACAATTTGAAAAAGGTTTGGTGTGAGAATTGCTGTTATCACTGTTGGTTGAACTAACGGATGCAGGTCATTGCCTATCTACTTCCTGCCGGCTCCTTCTCTGAGTTTTGGCCCGTCATCACAAACGTCGCATTTGGCCTACCTCAGATTCTGTCTTCTTTCCTGATGATTATCATCTGGTCAGTCATGATACTCAGTCTACCGTCATACATTACTGACCAATTAAAAGCTGCTTCACTGATTGCGTGGCTGCCACCATTCTGTCCTACGAAAAGCCAGAGGCCGACGTGTTGCACCGCCGTCCCCGCAACGTAAAAAAGGACCGCCTGGTCAATTGGCAGCTCATATTTCAAGCGTACGGCATCATTGGCATGACAGAGACGCTAGCCTCGTTCGCCATGTCCTACTGGTACCTAGAGCGGAACGGCATCGCTTTCAAGGACCTGTGGTTTGCCTTTGGCAAGATCCCGCCATACGTGACCGAGGACTACTACAACGCCAGACTCACAGAGGCATCCTCCATTTACTTTGTCAATCTGGTCGTGATGCAGTGGTTCAACCTAATGGCTGTGCGCTGCCGTCGGCTAAGCATCTTTCAGCACCCGCCGGCGTTTAACAAGGCGACACAGAATCTCTACCTATTTCCCGCGATCCTGTTTGCGCTGAGCATGGTTTTCTTGTGGTGCTACCCACCAGCAATCCAGCGCGTTATCATCACGGCGCCGGTGCCGGTGGAATACTGGTTCCTACCATTTGCGTTTGGCATTTACATCATCTTTATCGATGAAGCGAGACGGTTTCTGGTACGCAAGCACCCAAACAGCATCATTGCCAAGGCTGCGTGGTAAAGCAGGAGGCTAGTCCAAGCTGCCGTAGATAGGGAAAAGGAATATGCGTCGCTCATCGTAGTTTTACATTTTAATCTGTGCACAATCTACATTTGTTTGTATGTCCTGTGAAATGAGTAGAGGAAAATAAAGTACGTGGTCACGAAGAATCGCCCTTGGTAGGCTGTATAGCAGACTGATGCATGATGTAGGGCAAGGTAGGGGAAGCGAGGGCCTACGTGCCACGGGTTCATGTGGCAAAAGCATCATTGTAGTTTCCGCGATGAAAGAACATGGGTCGAGGGGTCATTTTGGGAGGCTGTTTGCTAACTTTGTTCGATGCAACTTGGACGAAATCCTGTGGAACAGCTCTGGAGATGAATCGCTATGCGAGCAAAAATGTGGCAAACGGAGAATGGAGACTAGAATAGGGGAATGGCTCAATAGGCGGCTGCGTCGTTGCGAGGCGGCTGAATAAATAATGAAGGATAATCATTTATTTATTCAACATGGGAGGAGGGATTAGACAGTCCAGTGTGATTGGTTGCGACGATACAAAGAGTATCTAGTACTGGTGAGGCTTGCTACAGTACTTGATATAACGTACAAGCAGTAAGGTGCTCTTATGTACCCTACCGTGCATCACGCGTAGTGACTACCTGGCAGCTACCCGTCCCCCTTTCAGTGCATACCAAGCCGTCACTAGTCCCCTTTTAGTCATCTTTTCTCGGAAGGGCGAGGCTCCACCAAAATCTTTCTTTGGTGAGCGAGCGTCACGTCTGCCTCCGCCTGGGACAGAGTAGAGTGTCCCAGCTCCCAGGACCCGGGCGGAGGCAACAAGAACCTTTTGCCCATTTTATTGTGCGCCGCCTCTGGCCCAAACCGCCAGCATGAGACCAGACCACGGCACCAAAAAATTGCTACCAAGCAGACAAGCCCCAGAATGAAAAACCCTCGTCGCCCCAAACCCTTTTCCCCCTTCCCATCATCATCACCATCTCTCCCCTTTGCCGAAGCAACCCTTCGTCGGTACCGCATCACCACCATCGCCAACCGCCCGCCAGCTAAATCTGCTCCACGTAATACGCCCCTGGCACACGTTCGGCACCACACCACGCTGCCTGCCTAACAAACCTCACCACCAACGGGCTACCAGAGCAAACGCCGTGGGCGAAAATTTGATCCACCACCACTTTGCACTCGGCTTCATCGGTTCATCGACACCCGCCATCTCCCATCGTCGACGACCGATACCTTGACTCTTTTCGCGCCGCTGTACCGCGACGCCGCGTATTTAATCCGTCTCAACCACCCAATTTTCCTTCCATGGCTCCACCGAACAAGACATCTGACGGCCGACGCAAGTCTGGAGCCAAGCCAAGCTTGGTCGTCACCTTGTCTGTCCCTTCCGCTGTCTTGCGCGAAGCCATCGGCATGGACCCGATCAAACCAGAGTCGCCCGCCGCTGCTAGCGACCAAAAGGACTCGAGCGACCAAAAGGAGTCGCCGTCCACACCGGTTCCAGCTGCCAATGGCAGTGGTGAGAACGCGTCCGATTCGAACGCTGCCACACCTGCCGGTGAAGGCACGCCTGCACCGTCCGTCATGGGACCTCCCACTGATGGTAGAAAAAAGGGCGTCAAACGAGGCGCCGCGGCGACGAATGAGGGCCAACTCAAGATCCGGGGCAAGCCAGGCCCCAAAAAGAAGCCGCGTCTGTAAGCATATATCTTAACCCACTACATCTGCATCGCCAATCGCTAACCTTGATTAGGGAGGACGGTACCATTGACCACGCCGCCGTTCGCGCCAACGCCGCCGCTCACAAACTCGGTCCCAAAGCAAACCAGGGCGCCATCAATGCCGGGCTGCGAGCCCTTGACAGATCGGGCAAGCCGTGTCGCAAATGGGCCAAGGGCCATTTCACGCTCAAGAGCTTTACGGGCGCTGTATGGGAAATCAATCGCTGGACCGCGCCACCCAAGGCCAATGGCGTCGAGGGCGACTCCGAGGCTACGCCGGCCGACTCTGCCGACAGCAGTAACAAGGAGAACAAGGAGAATGGCCAAGAGAACAACAGTACTGCTCCCAGCAATGGTGGTGGAGACGCCGAGATGCAGAGCTTACCCAGCGTTCAAGCTTCGTCGCCCGCACCCGCACCCACACCCGCGCCTGCGCCTGTCGCCGCTGCTTCGTAGGCGCTCCACGGCGTGTTTATCACAGCTTACATGTGACCTTTCCTTGAGTTGTTTTTATTTTTTCAACGCAAGTCTGTCAGATGCCGCCGCATTGGCTTGCATTGCGACAGTACTGTTATTGGGCTTCACTTTGGTGTGGGTTGGCGTCTACTGATTGCATGGACAGGCTGGGAGTAAACGCGGCAACCTTGCTTCGATGGCGTTAAGGGGAATTGAACTGTACGCATAGAAATTGTAAATATAGGACAGCGAGCCATGGTTTTTATATTAGATAGCGTTGGATGGGCAAATTTAATTGGTATACCCTGAGAAACGCTTTATCCCGTGTGTCTATGTGACGCCAGGCGTACGTGCTGGTAATTGCCGGAAAGCCTTGAGAGGATACGACATGGGCGAACAGCAACGCAGGCAACGCTATTACTGGAAATTGATCGTGAGATGGGTAGGGATACTTACTTGGCGTTTTTCATTGATCCGACTCTTTTCAAATCTATTATCAATCTATTGCTGGCATGAAAGCTCAGACTGGTTGCAAACTTGCTTGGCAATACCCCATGCTTACTAACATGACGACTCAGTGCCCCTGGGGGCCTGACGTCTGCTGCATGCTACATTGCTACAAGCAATTCGATGGGAAAGAGCATATCGAGCGTATAATACACCTGTCTCGAGATGTAAAGATGGAAAAGGCAAGCGATAACGTAATGCGGAAAACCAAAGGCCTCGATAGGCCAGGGCGCGGGGGTGTCAATGTCGATTCCTAAAGTCCGTTCACGAGGTTGGACTAGAGCAGCGTAGCGGCGGTAGAGCACTGTGGCCAAGCAAACAAGGCAGATTGCAGGCGCAAAGACGCGTGAGCAATTCCACTGCATTAACCCAGGTAAGAACATTGCAGAGCCGAGCGGGTCATTGATCGCGGCGCTTGGTCGAGTCGGTCGCAGGAATCGAGGTAGCTTAAGCTTCTAGCAGTCTACTTGTCCAGGGCCTGTCACCAATAGGTTCTATGCCCGGCAGCTGTGTAAGTAGTAGGTCGAAGCAAGTGAGGTATATAGATCTTTAGGTGCGTCATTACAAATTAATAAATAAGTCTATCTGTCAACGTATCGCTCCAGGGTATACGGTTCTCATGCATTCACAGGCAGTGGTCGCAACCACTTCGGACTTGATCATGGCAAACACAATGTTGAGAAACGATTAGATTTGTCCATTTGCCGAGAGAGAAAATCCCGCATTCCTATTTTTAAATTCGTCATAATGCTCTCGGTTCGCTCCTCGGGTCCCCCTGAAATGAAATAACAAATCCGGTCACCCATACCAGCGCTGGGGCTTTTTCTTTGATAGCTAACTACGGATACTCGGAAGTTAATCTGCTACCTGCGAAACCCCGCGCGCCAAGTGTCTTTCTTAGGTACCAGACTAATCCAGGCCCAACCCAGGAAGCGGTGCTCATCAATCACAGGAAGCAGCCAGCTCCAACCTCGATTGTCCCGCTCTCCCTCCGCCACGAGCCGTGCATCATCGACGGCCACACTCCCATCGCGGCTTTTCGACTTGTCTCTTCGCGTCCTTTGCCCCCCGCAGCTCGGCCCAAACATATTTTCTTCCGGCCGCACACGTCGGCTGCGCGCATTTTCTTCGTCATCCGTCACCCCCCCCATCACGTCCTCGATTAACTACGACCCGAAACCCCCATCCGGGGTCCGTTGCATAGTACTTACTGCCTGTTGCGCCGTCAACCCCCCTCCAGCTACCTGGCTGCTGCAACTCCATAAAAACCACGACGCACAACCACGCTGCCACGGTGCTCTCGGCCACCGCTGTCCCTCCTGTATTACATTTTCCCCTCTCATGCCTGACTCTGGTCAGCATCGCTCATCTGGTGCAGATCCAGGCCTGACCCCATCGAGGCGCCCATCCTCGCAAGACCACGCCGCCGCCACCGCCGCCGACCCCGGACACTGGGCTTACAATTTCTATACTCACCCGGCCCGCGTCTCGATACTTGACGGCAACGGTGATCTGACCATCGACCCGACCGCCTTTCTCTTGTGCTCCGCTGGGCAGCTGACTGCCACCATGGACGATTCGGCTCCCGCCAACAGCCTCATGTGGCGCTCTAGCACCAGCCTGCCATCTTTCTCTAGAGCCTTTGACCTGTTCACCAATGGCGATGCTGATGACGCCTCCGACGACGGCGAAGACCAATTCTTCATTCCCTCGTACCTCCAGTCGTCGACGTACATGCACAAGCTTCAAGAGGCACACAGATCACGCACACACTCAAGGCGAGAGCAAAAAAGGAACGGCACCCTGTCCACTAGCAATGGGTTTTCCTCCAACCTTCTGCCTACGGGCTCTCACCGCGGCCTCTCCCACAACGTTGTCGAGCGCGGTGTCTTGTCCGAGGACAAGGATGGCCTCTCCCCGCTGCCCACGAGATGGGACAAAGGCGACACGAGCGGTGGTCTTGACCTCCATACCGATGGGCTCGGCGTCAAGTATGTGGAGATTAAGGGCCAGCTTGATCGCGACCACGAGGCCTGTGGTATCCGAGCCGACCATCACATGCCGCTGCAATGTGGCATATACTATTTTGAAGTCCAGATTCTGTCTGGCCGACGTGACGAGTGCGCTACGCAACTTTGCCCATTCCGGAGAGCACGCAATGCTAACATAGTCTAGTACCTTTATTGCTATTGGATTCTCTACTAAGGCAGCATCTACAGCGAGGCCTGTTGGCTGGGAGCCGGAATCGTGGGGTTATCATGCCGACGATGGCCGATGCTTCTCTGGGCAGAACATTGGGCGACCTTTCGGGCCAACCTTTACTGTTGGTGATGTCATCGGCTGCGGCGTCAATTTCCGCGATAGAACATCATTTTTTACCAAGAATGGCGTCAAACTAGGTATATATTGTCTGCAGAGGAGTGCCGGTGCTGTGGGCGCAGCTAACAGAAGTAGGCGTGGCTTTTCAGGATATCACGAAGAACAGACTGTACCCCTCCGTTAGCTTGAAAAAGACGGGCGAGCATGTGCTAGTCAACTTTGGCCAGACGCCTTTTGTGTATAATATAGACGACATGATGAGGGTATGTTTTACTTGGAGGGTTGTATGAGACATCGCTGACCGTACAGGAACAACGAGAAAATATACAAAAGAACATCGAGTCGACCGACACCTCGAAACTCGAGCCCGGCCTTGGCGAGACAGACTTTATTCAGGCGCTGGTGATGCAATTTCTCCAACACGACGGCTATGTTGAGACCGCGCGCGCATTTGCCGAAGATCTCAAGATCCAAAATGAAGCCTTGAGCTCTAATACAGGGCCGATGTCCAGCGTCATAAATATTCGTGACGATGAAGATGCCAACAATCGACAACGTAGGCACCACGGCTGACCTCTACTGTCGAATCGAAGCTGACATTTCCAGGCATCCGGAGAGCAATCTTGGAAGGAGATGTCGATCGAGCTCTAAAATATACAAACGCATACTACCCTCACGTTTTACGAGAGCACGAAACCGTGTACTTTAAGCTACGCTGCCGCAAGTTTATCGAAATGGTCCGTAAGGCGGCCCAGCTCAACATGTTGGCAGAGGCTGCAGAGAACGGCAGCGCCCAGGATATGGACATGGACGCTAACGGGGACGGCTACGAATGGGATGACGCGCCGGTAGCACAGAACGAGAGTGAGGTATTAGACCTGGAGAGAGATATGCTAGAGTATGGCCAAGCTCTGCAAGCAGAATACGCCGAGGACTCGCGCAAGGAAGTCGGCAAGGCTTTGGACGAAATCTGGTCGTTGATCGCATATCGCAACCCACTGAAGGAACCTCAAGTCAGCCACTTGCTGACCCGCAAGGGCCGAGTGGTTGTGGCAGAAGAGCTCAACTCTGCCATTCTATGTACGCATTCCTTTTGCATTCACCCTGTCGGCTACTAACAAGTTGCAGCTTCCTTGGGTAAATCGTCACGGGCGGCGCTAGAAAAGGTGTATGCTCAGACGAGCGTGCTTCTGGAAGACTTGAGACAGGACGGCGGCGACGGCGCCTTTACGTCGGTCGGGGATGTAATAGGTGAGATTCAGGCCGAGAACAGCGCTTAGATGGCAGACTGGTGGGAAGAGATCCTGGACTCTTCGCCGTCAACAGCGCTTGCTGCAATGGTGGCAAACGCATGACATGACATGGAGTTTGGAGTTTGGCTATTTTTGAGAATTGTTTGCGAGTTTGCTTTCCAGACAGCCTGTAGCTTTCAGAGGCTACCGCTTGCGCATCACTTCTGCACTATCATTATGAAACCATCGGCCGGTCGGTGCTGTATCTTACTATCAACTCAATCATTTACCTGCACAGGACTAGATATTCTTTGTATTGCACGAGGACTCATGGTTGATTAATTGATCAAGCTGCCGTCTTGTTAGAATGAAGGATATATGTCGTGTGTGTAATGTACAAAATACAAATACATGTATGCAACCTGGGCTCAGTTTTTCCAATAGCGCTGATATAGCCTGTCCGCATGACGCACCAGATTATCAAACATTTTCAACCTGCTCACCAGCTCTTCATCACCCCACGTCAGCTGGCCACCGACAAGCAAATGTGTGTATGCAAACAGCTCTGCATCCAGCAGACCCGGTCCCTCTGCGCCGAGAAACCACTCTGCCTCGCCGAGAAGCGCTGCCAGAGCCGCAAACGCTTCTTCCGCAGCCCGAAGAAGCTCCTCTACATCAATGCCGCCGTTCTTGCGGCGTGTTGCTACGAGTATTTCCGTCGTGGCGGCTGTGCGGAGTGTATGGCGCTGCGTCGGCCGAAGGAGCGCCGAGGAGGGGAGGTACAGAGCGGTGAGGAGAGCGTCGTTGGCAGGGTTTACGTATAGAGAATGAAGCTATATGATTGCAGTTAGCAACCCCGCGTTTTTCTTGGGGGGAAGGGGAGGAATGAGGTAGAAGAGTGCGTACCCATGCGGGCCGGACACTGTGAGCAATGAGCGCCTGGTATGCGTCGATGCGCGGCGAGGGATCGTCGAGATTGGCGCTCGGTGCTTGTTGTTTGGCGAATCGCGCAATCTTTTCGCCCGTCAGCGGTACTACTGTCGAGTGTACGCTCGATGGGAGCATCAGAAACGGGAGGGCGCCCGATGGCGAGGCGTGGTTGGAGGACGACACGAGGCGAACGTCAATGTTTGCTATTCTTAGAATCGTCTGCCCGAGGCATCAGTAATGTTTCCACATCACGCTGCAAGTTCCCAATATGTTGATTTCTAAAAAACACACACCTGCCATTTCAAGCATGTCGGGTTGTAACTGGGCAATCCCAGTTGCGCATCACACTCGTGCGCAAAGACGTATAGCCGCGGCGGGAGCGCATCGTCCGTATCTGGGGCGCGCGCGGGGAGCGCCTCGGAGGGGTGCACGGCGAGCGGGAAAGATTTGAAGAGTGAGCGTATGGGCGCTGGAGCGGAGAAGAGTCCCGGGGATGACGAAGATGCCATTTTTTTTTAATTCGCCAAAGCCCTGCGAGGTGTGTGCTACGAGTGAATGTGCGACATTGGGGATTATGGGAAAAAGGGTAGTTGTTGGCAGAAAATGTTGGACAGTGACGTTGTGACGGGAAGCGGTGAGAAGTGGGCCGTCAACTTTTGAGGTGGGCGTGTAAGTTGGCATTGAACATGGATTTCTCAGGGATTGATTCAGATATGCACCGCGAAGAATACTTTTGTTAATTAAGAATACATGCGCTGAAGTCGATCTGGTGTAGTCCGGTGGATTCAGATTGATGGGTTGATGACAACCAGCCTCGTGTCAGGGAAATCATGAAGACAATAACCCGGAACAGCCACCTCTGGCACCTGAAGAAAAAAAGACTGTTGCTTTATCTGTTGATGCTTGAAATTGAGACGAAAGCTACAGACTATGAATAATGCCATCTGGGAAATCTAGCTACCATTTAGGCATTAACTAAACAATGTGAATTGTGGCGGGTCTTTTAGAGAGCACTCAAACGCCGCTATTCACATGTTGTGGCATCGACCCCACCAGGCGCAAAACCAGGCACGACGACTTTGCTCAAGTTACGACTTTTTTCCCATTTTTACCACCAAAGGGTCTCTTCCAGGGCTGCGGCTGCTTACTCTTGAAGAACTGCGAGCGAACCACATTTGACACGGCGGTTTCCAGCTTTCCCGAAGCTGCACCGATTCGCCCGACGATCCTTTTGCAAACAGCCCCCGCGCGCGCAATGGAGGCCGAAACCGCCGTCGAGCAGGCGCAGGCGCGCCACCGCAAAGAGCTCAAAGATCTGCAAGGGCGAATCACGAATAAAAAGAAGAATGCGACTAAAAAGACGCGAAAAGCGGTCAACGATGACTGCGAGCAGCTGGAGCGTGCGTTGCGCGAGCAGCAGGCGGCCGAGATTGCTGCGCTCAACGGAGAGATGCCAGCGGACGATACAGCGGACGATGCAGCGGACGATGCAGCGGACGAGGTCAACCAGACACAACTAGGCGCCGACGAGGCACTATCGCAACGAGCCGAAGCTGAATTAAATCTGGCCACGGAGAAGGAGACGGACAGGGTAGACGACAATACACAGCAGCAGCAGCAGCCTGGCAAGAAGCGCAACAGACAAAAAGAGCGATTAGCGCGGCGGGCCGCGGAGCAAGCAGCAGCCACGACCAAAGCCGAGATGGAAGCTTCCACCATGACGAACCACCGCGCCATGGAGAATGCCTACATGAAGAAGAAGATGGAAGCCGAGGGTCTCGTCGAGCAAGACATTGCGCCAGACGGGCACTGCCTCTTCTCCGCTGTGGCGGACCAGCTACAAACACAGCTATCGATTCCTCTTGGTGGCACCACCACTACTACTACTACTACTACCGTGAGCGAGACCAAAGAGCCTGCGTACAAGACGGTAAGACGTGCGGCGACGGATTTCATGGCGTCGCACGGCGACGACTTTGCACCGTTTGTCGAGGGGGACTTTGCGACGTACCTGGCGCGGATGCGCGACACGGCCGAGTGGGGAGGCGAGCCGGAGCTCATGGCGCTGGCGCGGGCGTATGGCGTGGGGATACGCGTGGTGCAGGATGGACGGACTGAAGAGATTGGTGATGGAGATAAGGTGATGTGGTTGGCTTATTATCGTCATGGTTACGGCCTCGGCGAGCATTATAATTCGTTACGGCGTCAGCCTTGAGAGAGATTCCATGGGGGGGGGGAAAGTAATTGACAGCAGTAAGCATGTGCCGAAAGTCGGCGGTACGAGCCCTTTTTTATCAGCCAAGATATGCCATGACAACCCTTTTCTTTCTTCTTCTTTTAAAAAGAAATGCATCTAGAGAATGTAAAGTGGCTAGCTAGGTTGCCGTTTCTTGGCTGAGTTCCCAGGCGTTTACCAACCATGCCGTTTATGAATATGAGGCTCTGTCTATGTACAGCACTCTTCTACCGCGTTCAATTTTCTTGCACATGTTCAAACTCTTGTCCCTTTTCTTTGCCTGTCCGTTTTCCTTTGTAATTTCCCAGCAGAAATGGGCTATAGACTCCAAACCGAAATGAAATCCCGCACCGAGCCATCCTCATTCATGCCCGCCTTGTGCGTGCGCTGTGGCTTGACAAGGCTGATGCGATGCAGCGCACCATCCGTGGGTTTTATATCGTGTGTCTCAATGACCGTGCCGTCGTCATTGTATCTCGGCTCGTGTCCGGGGTGCGAGAGCAGCGCTTCGTAGACCTCCGGGTTGACGCCCCAGGGCGGTCCCATTTCGGAGAGGGGCTTGCCGGACGGGAATTCAAGACACACGAGGCGGCCGTCGTGGGATATGAGCTCAGACATGCGCTTCGCCCATTGTGGTCGGAGTTTTGGGGGTAGGGCGCAGAGAAACTAGCGATTTTTGGTGTTAGTCGGGGAAAAGTCGACCACCAGGGCGAGCGAAGCGAGGAGAAAAAGAAAAGAAAAAGGCTGTACCGTATAGTCGTATATAAGATCAAACTTGCCAGACCCGTCCGTACCCAGCCCGTTTGACCAGTCCTGCGCAAAGAAATCCGCAACAACCCATGATTCTTGCCCAAGTTGTACATTGCCCTGCGGCTTGACGCCGCCAGGCGCCGCCTCGAGCGCCGCGACATTCTCTTTTGCGCGACGAATACCATCCGCACTGCTGTCCAAGCCGACGACGTCATAGCCAAACGTCTTGAGGAGCAGCACGTCGTGGCCGCGTCCGCAGCCAGGCACGAGGGCTGTGCGGCGAACAACAGCGCCAGTGGCATCGCGGAGCGGGTTGCCGCGGCGGTCGACGTCTTGCGCGGGGGCAATCAGGTCCGGGCGCTCGGTGAGCAGGTCGGCGAGGGCGAGAGAAGGGCCGCCGCGGTCCCAGGGGTGGAAATCATTTCGATATAGATTGTCCCAGGCAGAAGCCTGGTCTTGAGACGTGTGGCTGGCCGCAGCAAAGGTGTCGCGAAGGATGTTGGGGTTGGAGGTATCTGGGGCGGCCATGGTGATTGAGCAGCTCGTGCAAGATTTCGAGAAAGAAAAAAAAAGGTCCCAGGGACAGAGAATTTAAGGAAAGAGTAAGCGGGTTACGAGATGACTGTAAAAAAACAAAAAGAAGATTGGTTAGGGTGAAGTGACAATGCTTGAATGGTGTCAAGCTTGTCGGGAATCGTCTGGAGCGAATTTTGGTGGGGGCGGGGTGCAAAGTGGCGTGCCATGGCCGGAGTGGACCGGGATGACGTGCGGCGATGGAAAACGAAGAATCATGACTGTGTTTTACGGAATTACGGTCACTGAACAAGAGGTGAAGAGGTATTTGAGTGGTTTAACAAGTCTTATCTACGCAAGTTCTGATGGAGAGGCGGCTGCGGCGTGTGTCTGCAGCCGGCTGTACCTACATGGCACCACAACGTGCAGCGGGCGTGACGTAGGTGGGCGTGACGAACCGCGACACACTTTGAGTCAAAGCAAACACGAGCTAGCGACAGTAATGTGTACTAATAAATGATGAAAGAATTAAAGAGACGATTAAACTTATCGTAAAAAAAAAAATGAAGCCTGTTGATGATTTAAAGACCGATTGGTGTTGGGACCGGGGTTTCTGTATTCCTGAAAAGCTGCAGGCGCGCAATTACTGCAATGGGCGCCCCCAACACTTGGCCTATCAGAGCGCCGCCGTCTCAACCGGGAGCCTCGGCTGACAGCTCACTCCGGGGTTTGTTTGCCAGCTCACCTCATCCATCCAGCTCGCTGCAGTATGCACCCCCCATCACGCTGCATTTAAAGGAAGAGATATTGCAGGAAAAAAAAAAAAAGAGAGTCTTCTCTTTTTAACATCATCATCTTTTTCTTCCTGACATAGCCGTCGCAATGGACTCGTCTAGCCTATTCAACATCAAGGTATGTAGGCCCCCCCCCCCTCACCTATAATCCACAAGTGTCAAGCTCACCATGTTTTCCACCAGGGCAAGAATGTCCTCGTCACTGGAGGTAACTTGAACCCGCACCAAAAGCTTTTCATCCATGATCCATTGCTAAAGCAGGAAAATACATAACAGGCGCCAAAGGTATCGGCCGGATGATTACACAAGGCTACGCCGAGTCTGGCGCCAACGTCTTCATCACCGGTCGCGACGCCAAAGCATGCGACTCCGTCGTCGCCGAGCTCCAGCCCGTCGCCGCCAAAGCCGGCGGCTCCATCTTTGCCATCCCTGCCAACCTGCAATCCTACCAAGAATGCGAGCGCCTCGTCGCCGAGCTCGCCACCGCGATTGACCGCGCCGCCGGACGCGCCAAGGGCCTGCACGTGCTCGTCAACAATGCCGGCGCCGTCTGGGGCGCCGACATTGACAGCTACCCGGACCACGCGTGGGACAAGGTGCTGACGCTCGACCTGCAGCGCGTCTTTACGCTCTCGCAAAAGGCGCTGCCGCTGCTCGAGCAGGCCGCCACCGCCGACGACCCGGCGCGCCTCATCCACATTGGCTCCATTGACGGCATCCGCACCCCCGCGACGGCCAACTTTGCCTACTCGGCGGCCAAGGCCGGCCTGCACCAGCTCTCGCGGCACCTGGCGCGGGATCTCGGCCCGCGGTTCGTCACGAGCAACGTGATTGCGTGCGGACCGTTCCCGAGCCACATGATGAAGGCGACGCTCGAGGCCGCGGGCGACTACATCAAGAGCGAGGTGCCGCTGCGGCGGGTAGGCAAGCCCGAGGACGCGGCGGGGGCGTGCATTTACCTGTCGAGCAAGGCTGGGTGAGTTCTATTTTACCCCCCTTGTTGAATGTTGATTGTTTTCCATGTCTTTGTTTGCATGATAATCATCCCAATTTGTTTGTTTTGCTTGTTTGTCTGTGTTGCGCCCGCTAACATTTTTGCAGTGCCTTTTGCAACGGCGCAACGATTCGTGTCGACGGTGGCGCATCGCAGGTGGCCAAAATCTAACATGTAGTTGGCTCTTATCGTGTAAAGTAGCAAATCACTGATGACGAATTCGTCCCGCATAAGAAAAGTTCACTGATAATTAAAAAGACCATGCGCTGAGAAGAAGGGCTTGTGTAATCGCCACTGGCATGTATTATTGGCCAAACCAATCAACCAGCCAATCCATTCATCCGTTTACGTAAAAGGGGAGGGGGTATACCGGCTATGCTATTTAAATACAATCAGGAAGAGGAAATATCGCAGAGAAAATCTAGTATCCACCAAGCAGTTCTAGATGTAATAGCAAAAAGCAGAAAAACACCTCGAGTCTACGCCGGAAGCGATGCAAAAAGACGCGGGCCAGTCCAAAAGAAAATGGGCCAAATTTCAAGAGTGTTGCAAACAGAAATGCCGTCCCAACAATTAAGGTGCAGCCCACAGGGGTCCAAGCCGTCCTTTTGAGGCGAAGAATAGATTTGGGCGAAGAGAAAGAGATTGAGAGAAAACTTTGTCGTTCAGGGCTCAAACAGCCGTCGTCTCGAAAGTGGCACTGTTGCGAGGGGACCAAGTGGAATTTCAACGGCGTGGTGCGACTGACATGTGACGAGTAATCGTGCGACAATGCCAATGTGGTCGGGTGAAGGGGGAGCGAGTAGAAAGGACAAGCAGAAAGCGGTCGGTTGCGCGGAGAGAGAGAGAAAGAATCGGCGTCATAGACCGCAGTTTTCAAATTCGCGGACCATGACAGCGACCTGGGCGCGCTTGGCCGCCTCGGCGACGAGGGTAAAGTCTTTGAGAAAGGCGTCGGTCGAGGGCTGCTTCATGTCCTGCTGGGCCGGCGGGGCGGGCACCGAGGTCATTTGCTCGGGCGAGGTGCGGAGAGACGACGAGGCAGAAGTATTCGAGGACGAGGAGGCGGAGGCGGAGGCGGCGGCGGCCTGCGACGGCGAGGAAATGGGAGCATTCATTGCGAGTTTGCAATGTTTGATTAAAAGGCTGAGGAAGGAAGAAGCAGGAGGGTGGAATTCGAAAGGTTCGGTCAATGTCGGTTGTTTGTTTTGCGACGGAAAAAAACCGGTGTCGAATAGTGGCCCGCCCAGAGAGTTGTGGAGTGTGAGCAGGCAAAAAAAAAAAAACCGACTCGCGTGAGGAGGGAGCGTAGCAGAAGATGCGACGGGGGAAAAGTATGATGAGTCGAGAAGAGAAGGAGAAGAAGAAAGAAAAGTCAACTGCCCGGGATCGCGTGGCATAAAAAGAGACGGAAGAAAATCAGTGACGACTGTAAAGTTGTGTGTATGTGGCTGTTTGGGTTCTGTGGCGCGCCTGCGGGCGTAATGGTTGCCTCGAATTGTACCTTGCTGCTTGTGTCAGGTTCAGAAACGACAATAGCTGGTGACGAAAGTGGGCAGAGAAGAAATGTCAAAGGATTGGGCAAGTTTGCAGGATGAATGTTATAATCAATGTTGGGGATGTGTCGGGATGAGGAAGCGGGGAAGATGCGTCGTCGGTTGTGGTGGGTGTGGCAGAATTTTGCACAAGGCACACAGCAGTTTCCCGAGTGAGCAAGCGAGCGTAGCACAATTGCCAATAATGACGGGAAGACGCCTTTTATTTAGCTTTTCCTTTATTATGGTCAACGACGCATTCACAACAACTATGTAGTGGGATGTGTAGCCTAATGTACTCGGCGCGGTACTTGTACATACTCGTCATCGTCACAGGTGGTGGTGGTAGGTACATGGCACTGATAGCGCACTATAATTGTACCTGGCGCGTGGAATGACGCGCACTAGGTACCTCAAGATGCCGCCGACTCTAGCCCGTACATTCAAAGACTTCCCGAGACATGCCATGCATTGATTTACCTGCCACTAAATTATCACTCAACACATTATTCTCACTATACTCTCAGCCATTTCTATTCCCTTCTGTTGGACACAACTATCAGCCGAGGCAAATCAGAGCGTTACTGAGTAGGCCGCTTCCAGGAGCATCATGCCAAAAGCGGACGTGTGATCCACGATCCACCCCCGCACTAGCCACCAAGGTTTTAGCAAGGTTTAGCAAGGGTTACAAGTGCGCTTTTAGGCCCTCGCCAGCTTGACTACCTATAATAAAATTTTAGCAACCATTTTTCCAATTTTATACCGAGCAAGTATATTGAGTATAGACTGAATAAATATAGATTAAAAAAAAAGTACAGATGAAATAAGATTGGATATTAGCTATCAAAAACCTTATCAGAGTAATAAAGAAAAACTAGCTATTATCCTTTGAAAATTAAATTGACACCCGTTTTTAAACCAAGATACCGGGGGCTCTGCTCGCTCTCCACTCATCCGCCACGCTCGAGTATGCGGCGCCGAAATCGTTGCCAAACAACTCCTTCTGGCAGTATCGGTAGTTGACCTCGAAGAGAATCTGGGCCTCAAACTCGCTCTCGCGGAGGTTGGACTTGCGTCGCTCACACTGAACGGCCTCCTTGAAGAAGTGAGTCTTCTCGAAATATTCGCCCTGAGAGCACAGGCACTCCCACATCTGACGTCCCGACAGTTTCTTGCAGGCAGTCTCGGTCTCGACCTTCTTCTGGCAAATCTCGGGATCCTCACTGCTAGAAGAAGAAGAAAACGCAGTCGCAGCGGTCGAGGGGCACTCACACTCACAGGTGTTGGAGCCAGGAGTGGTGCCGTCAGTCTTGACGGGAGTGCTGCCAGTCTTGCCGTCAGGCTTGACGTGAGTGTTGCCAGTCTCGCCAGTCTTGCCGTCAGTCTTGACGGGAGTGCTGCCAGTCTCGCCAGTCTTGCCGTCAGTCTTGACGGGAGTGCTGCCAGTCTTGCCGTCAGGCTTGACGAGAGTGCTGTCAGTCTTGCTGCCAGGCTGGCCAGAGGTGCCGTCAGTCTTGCTGCCAGGCTGGCCAGTCTTGCTGCCAGGCTGGCCAGTCTTGCTGCCAGGCTGGGAAACGCCATCGACGACTTCGCACTCATCTTCGTTGTTCACGGTCTTGCTTCCATCGGTAGGAGACGGAACCTTGGAGTTACCAGCGGTCTCCTTGACGGGAGGAAGCTCTTGCTTCTTGCTATCACTAGGAGCCTGGACGACCGTACCCTCGGTACCGACATGCTCCTTCGCTTGCTCGGCCAGCTTCTCGTCCTTGCCACCATCGCAAATGACTTCGTTGACCTGGTCAAACTGCTTCTTGTCCTCCACCATCTTGGGGGGCTCCTGCTTGTCAACGCCCTTGTTCACGAAGCCGATGGTGAACTTGCCGTTGGCATCAACGCTAGGAATGCAGTCAACGATAACCCAGACGATGTAAACACGGCAAGGCTTGCCGTTGATGTCAATGATGTGCCCTTCAACAGGGCCGACGATAGGGCCGGGGGCAAGGGTGGTTGCGGGAAGAAGCGAGGTAGTACCTGTCGAGGCGGAGCTCGAGGTTGTGATGGTGACAAAGGTGGAGGGAGTAGGTCTGGTGGTTGCAGTACCGTTCTTGAATGGGGCAGAAGAGATGGAACTGGTGGAACTGGTGGAAGTCTTATCTTGACCGGCAGCAGGCTCCTCTTCGACGGCAATTATGACGGGGACCTTGACTTGATCAATGACGGGGGCGACGGGAGCGGCGGTAGCGGTGGGAGCGGCGGTAGCGGTGGGGACAACGGTTGAGTTCTTGCCATTGTCAGGCTTAGGGGCGGCAGGAGTGACTTTGCCTGCGCCCTGCTTCTTGGGGACCTCGACGCCGGCCGTTTCATAGTAAGACTTGGGGTCAGCAACAACGCCAATGAGACGGTTGAGATTGTTGCCTGCTGCCGGCTCGGGCCTTCTCTTATTGAGAGCAGCAATAAACGCCCCGTAGCTCTCAGCGGGATTGGGAACCTTGCAGTACTTCTCGTCGACCTCCTTGTAGTAGTCGCTCCAGAACTGCTTGTGGCTATCCGCCTGCAGGCCATTCTCACGCTTGCATTGCACGCAGGCAGCAGCATCCTGCAACAGAGAGCTACCTTCGCCGCACAGGCATTGGCGCTGGGCTTCGCGCTCCTCAGCGTTGGTGGGGTTGGTAGGGCAGAGCGCCATCTCGGTCCTCATCTTGGAAGCGCAAGGCCAGATGAGGTCACCGACCTGGGAGTCGACCTTGTGGCAGGCATCAAACTTCCAGATATCAAGCTGGTTGAAAGCCTCGGGGATCTCGATTCTATCAATCTTGCTGGCGGCTTCCTTGATGGGCTTGGAGCCCTGGGCCATCACATGGCTACCGAGCGTGACGGCGCCAATGGTGACGGCGTTGATTCTCATGGTTGCTCTTTTTCTTGACGATCGACCGAGAAAGGGTAGGAAGAAAAAGCGACAAGGGAGTTGAAAACTATTAAGGCGTGAAACAGTCGACGGTTAACGAGAGTAGATGCTGAGTTAGCAAATGCCTAAAGTAAAAGAATGAAAGGCAAGGTGATCGAGTTGATGATCTCCTAAAATGGCAGGTGTAGAAAAAGGGCCATCTGAACAGCTTTATATCGAAATCGTCTACAAACCCAGTCGCCCAAATCGAAATGGATGCTCGGCCTGTCGGGCTAGCCGGGGCGATCATGACTCGTCGGATATGCAACGCGTGCCACCGCCTGTTTCGTGAAATGACACCTTTGGCTTGTTGAGCAGGTTCCGCCCCCTTTTTTTTTTCTCACCCAAACTATTATTACTTTCTAATAAAAGAAGAAGGCTGTGCATGAATTAGACAAACTGCATAGTATAATTACAACCTTGACTACTGTGCCTGACTAGCGAGAAGATGCCAAGATTATGGACAGGGTTAGCTTCGCTTTTGATGGCGCGATCCCACAATTGCCGAAGAGGCGTAGACCCGTAAGGCGTAGGGCCAAACGGTCATTTGGCCCATCAGCTCAAGCTGTCTGACTTGGCGAAAAGGATGTAACGTTGGCCAGCCTCTGCGGGAGGCCCGAGGAGAGCGTACGTAGTAGGCCCGCGCAAGGCGACAAAACAGCCGCTGACGCATCAGTCGGTAGCCTTCATCCGTAGGAAGCCTTAATCCGTAGGGAACCCACAAAGCATGATACTAGTTGATCTCGCGTCGCCAGAGGCCCCGCAGTCTAGAACCATGAAACCCATATAATACAGCGGACGCTGGCGACGTGAGACCAGGCCAGGCACAAGTGCATTGTCTTACTAGTTAGGAGACCGTTTAAGCTTATCCTCATGATCGCCAGCCAGCGCAAAGCCCTAGTTAGAGCAACCAGCAAAGTTCTTCTAGAAACTGCCAAGAACACTGTGGAAGATGCGATGGAGCCAGGATGCCAATCAATAAACATTGGACGACGCTTGATGGCGCGTTTAGATTCCCACCAAGCTGCAGCCAAGCATGACGATGCCCACGACTGATATTAACCAGTGGCCCCCCCCCTGTTTTTTGGCTGCCAACCATACAGGAACAAGTCTGTGGAGAGGACACGACTCTACACGTGGCGCGGTTGGCGGTTCAGCGGAACGCTGACGGAAATGCTTCTTGTTAGAAAACTCCCCCCCTTCCCCCCCGTGCAACATGTCCATGACTCGACCACCTAACTGTGCGGCAGTGCTGTCACCAAGGAGTCAAGGACTTGGCAAGAACAATAAATAGAGCAGTCCGCGCGTTCACTTTAATGACCATGTCACTCAATTTAAAGAATGTCAAAAGTTTGATGGGATTTGAGCAGCGTTTATTTAGATTAATATGCGTTAAGAGACATCCATGACTCACATGAAAGGATGCGACAAATCCATAGCGAGTGGTCGCAAGAGCAATCCTTGCCAAGCATAGAGGGATCATACGCCTGCATTGACATAATATCTATATTTCTTCGCAGTTTGGTGGCGTTCTATGCGACAAAAGTCACATGATGCGTCCGCGGCAGAAGAAGGCTCCAAGGGATAAGGGGAATACCCGTCGCATATCGACGCAATCCAGAGTATCCATCGCCAATTCACCTTGTTGCATGAATTTAATCACGCCACCCAGAAATCGACCCAAGTCGCTGGTCCCATCGCAGCCGAAAAAATACAATACCCATGCAAAACCGTCCAGGTTCCTTTGTCCTCCACATGTCAGTCAGCACAGGGCAAGAGGTGACAAACTTTATTATGCTTCCAAAAAAGTCATTTATTACGCAAAAAGGTAATTGTAACTTGATTTCATTTTTTTGTTTTTTTTTTTTTTTTATTTTTTTTAATAAAAAAAAGAAAAAAAAAACTTGACCAGAGCACGTATTACATGGAGGGCACCCAAGCCGCCTGAGGCGACGACCAAAGGCTTTGTTGCTGTTGTCGTTATCGGCATTGGCCTGAAGACAAAAGGCGATGGAATAGTTAAGAGTAAGTGGCAATGATCATCTGGCTCTCGGTAAGCCTTGCGTGTCGATCGTGCTCGATCGTGCCAAGGGCCCGAGACAGCATGGCACCCGGCATCAGAGTGATGAGGCCGCTCATGCAGAGTAGTAGCATAAGAAATTAATTTGTACTTCTCATGCCCGCTGTATAGTCAGGTTCTGGGGACCGTCAGGGCTTTTTTTAGGTGACTTTGGAAATGGTATCGCCAGTACACGTAATTTCCAGACTTGTAGCTGTCCAGGGAGGGAACCACACGTATATATCAATGCCCGTTATACAGGGATCCGTTGTTGTTGTTGTTGTTGTTGTTGATGAAGCGAATTTTGCTGTCATGTCTCGGTATTCTGCGGCCCGACTTTCCGAAATGTTGGAAGTTTCAGCTGTGACTCCAAGATAAGGCGCAGCTTCTGCGCGACGTCTGGTGTTGGAGCGACCCACTTCATGCTATAATACAAGTAGATGGATAACAATCGGAAAACCGGAAAAAGACTGGGAACACAATTATTGATAACTGTGGCGGGGGGGTTTACGCGTGCACATATACCAGCCATGCTATAATACAGTGCAATCCGCCCCTGTAAATACGATGGCAAGATGTGCCTTTACCATGTACATCACTCTAAAATTAAGTCAGACGTCTCATAATCTCGCTTTTAAACTATTCAATTGAATGTTTTCTTTTTTTTAACCTTTGATTTACAAGTTGGCTTGACTGCTTGGCATCAAGTTACGTGGAAGCAGCCGTGAAGCCGATCCTGCCGGGGTCCAGCTATAAAAACGGCGCTCCGCCGGGCTATTAGACACTCGGTCCTTACTTATGTTATCCGACCATCCGAGTGATGAGTTTTTAGCAGGGGGGTGGGACACCGCTGGTCGCTTTGAATTGATTTATTATGTGACTTTGATCACATCTACGCACTAGAAGCAGGCAACAATCACTTTGAAAAATACAGCAGAGATACTGATTCAAGCTATGTAGGGTCTTCCTTGATTATGTTTACTATACCAGACTAGTTAGCGCATCATGATTTAAAAGTCATTTTAAAAGTAAGCTACATGCCTTCCGAGAACCGGCCCCCTTCCCCTCCCACCCCACATGGCTTGCAGGCCTACTTATTAGACATTCATGCATGTTGGCTACTCTGCACGGATATGTTAGACCATATTAATTCTGTCAAGCAAGTACTCCGTACAGCCGATGATGTGGCGGACTTTCCCGTGTTAGCATGCTAACCTAAAGTCAACTATAGCATCAAATTTCCGCTCCGGTAGCGAGTACGAGGTGCATGGCTATTTTTGATCTTGTCTAAATGCAATTCGCAGTACAAAGACGTTTCATTCAGTAATTGATTGATGTAGTATTTAGTGAGTTGATCGCCCATCTTTCAAATTGCTGGAGGAAGCAGATTAGTCCACGAGACCATTCGACGCCAACCCTAACCCCATGACCCACTCGGCCTCTTCGGCATTCCTTTTTGGGTGCTGGTCTGCATCATGCGATTGATTTTAGTCGTTGAGAGGGAATGATGGCTCACTTAAATTTTTCGCCATCTTTTTTCTCAAGATGTCACATATATAACACACGCGTCAGCGACAAGTTGAGCACGGGATGGGAGCTTGTTTTCCTTCTCTCGTTGCCTCGGCGGTGCCTTGGACAGACTTGATATGCTCATATCGGATATTTTGATATGCGTGTCAGGCTGAACTAAGCGTAAAGTTACACTGAATTTTTAAAATTGCCCGCGGTACAAAGACCAATTATACTGCCAAGGCCGCTCAGTCGCACATTGCCCGCGCTGTTCCTTCCTGTGCGTCCGTGAACAGCTTGGGGGTGCGCAGAATCACACACGAGAGCGATTTGTCTATCCTTGCTTATATGTGTTTACAATGGGTCATGATACTCACCGTCTCGTCCTATATTATATCTTGTGCGGACTTGCTTACGAAGCGGGGGGGCGAATGGGATCCCAATCTTTAAGGTTGTCGTACGACTTTCCTTTTCCCGTGTGAGATAAGTTGGAACACAAGTCACGGTATTGTATATAATGGCTCAGGAGGAAGTTTTGCCACCCTTCATCATAGGGCAGAGAAAGTGGACATTGTGGCCGAATCAAACCTGTACATGTCCCTGTTGAAGCAGAACTTTGTCGTCTTTGGGCTCTTTGAAATTCCCTCACTGGGAGACCCGAATCTGGAATAACTTGCGACTAGACGTGCTTAGCTACCGGGCGAACAATGAACGCAAAGTCTTGTCCTTTGGAAGATAACTGTCGGCCGCAACCAAAACGACGGCCTTTGACTCCCTCTCCGGACTCAATTAGAATGTCTCTTGCCTCTGGTGGCGCTGCGATGAGAGTGCGATTATCGAATTTGATACCTTACCAGAAGAGGTTTGGGTCAGACGACACACAGTGGGGAACCTACTGAACTGATAACGATTCCCGGGTATCATGATGTTCAGCTGCGTCGCGAGGGTTGCAAGGGAGCTTTGCTTAGACAGTCTGCTGTGAAGCAGTTGGCATTCGCCATTCTGATTGCAGCCTATTTTCCTCCATTACATGTGAATAATCTTGAGCGGTATCTTTCGCCTTGTACAACAAATACGATCGTCTTGCCGAGTCCAGATCGCCGATCGAAGCCAGTCAACATTTCATCCGTCCACATACAAGGCAGCACAAAAAGTCCGTCGCGGTCCGAAGGCTCTCTTATCAAAGCTACACATTTTAAAGATGACACCGCAAAATTATACTTTCATATAGGCTGACATGCTATTCACTGTGTCCTCGAGGTGTACAGAAAGTAGTGACGACCATTTTGAAAACATGGACACAAGCCAATTCAAGCAACGAGTTTGAATCTCGTCCGCGTCACCATTCTCCTTTTTTAACTATTTAAGGAGATTAGAATTGGCTAGGAGGAAGTTGGCATTTCATTAGATGGCTCAATGTCATTGCTTAGAAAGAAATTTGGTCAAGTCGTCTGCATACATTCGAGCAATTAGAACCCAGCCGACTTGCATTCTGAGAACAGAAGCATCTCCTCTGGAGCTCAAAGCTGTCACTGAGAACTAAGTCGACTGTCAAGGTAGATGAAAGAATGATGATTGGATCTGCCATCTGGCTTGGAAGGATGCTATTCTAATACATCGATTTCCCGCTCTTCTCTCGGCTTTCATCCGAATTTTTTTTGGGCTAGCTGCTTCTTTTCCAGAAGCCACATCCGTGGTAGTGATACCTCCACAGACCCGACCCTGCTGTATTTGTCCGCACCACACTTTTCGCGTATATCGCCAGGCCCTTACCTCGAGGTTTCGTGAAACGCCAGGTCGGCCATTTATTTGCAAGCAACGGCAGCGGCCGAGGCAATATCCTGGCAGGCGGACTTCACCGTGTCACCTGTATCACACTTCTCATATAGACCCTCAACCGACCACGGAACCAGTTGGGCGTTCTTTACCGAGACGTCAAATGTGATGCCACCGATGATATCAGCGCAAAAGTTACGCTTACCGTCAACGTCACTTTTTACATCGCTGTCATTGTCGAAAAAAAAGTCATTAATAGCGTTCTTGCAGTCGGTAACGGCGGTAATAGTAGAGACAATTTCCTGGCAGGCCAACTTTAACGTGTTATCCGCATCACAGTCCTTATGTAGACCCTTAATCGACCACGCAGGTAGCTAGGCGTTCTTTACTAAGGCGTTAAATGTGTTACCACTAATAATTTTAGTATAAAAGTTACACTTCTCCTTAATAACGCTATTATCTTTAGCGTTATACTTATAAAAAACGTCATTAATAGTACTTTAGTAGGTAGTAATAGCAGTAGTAATTTCCTAGTAAGCCAACTTTAATATATTATCTATATTATAGTCTTTATATAGACCCTTAATTAACTATATAAATAGCTAAGTATTTTTTACTAAGACATTAAATATATTACTACTAATAATTTAAATATAAAAGTTATACTTCTCTTTAATAGTACTATTATCTTTAGTATTATACTTATAAAAAACGTTATTAATAGTACTTTAGCAGGTAGTAACAGCAGTAGTAATTTCCTAGTAGGCTAACTTTAATATATTATCTATATTATAGTCCTTATATAGACCCTTAATTAACTATGTAGGTAGCTAGGCGTTCTTTACTAAGGCGTTAAATGTATTACTACTATTAATTTTAGTATAAAAGTTACGCTTCTCCTTAATGGCGCTGTCATCTTCAGCGTCATGCTCGTAAAAAACGTCGTCAATGGTGCTTCGGCAGGCGGCAACGACACTGGCGGTAGGGGCGGCATTAGCAGTGACCATCAAGCTGGCGCAAGCAGCAGCGGCGATGACAAGGTACTTCATCTTGTCGAGTTTGTCGGTGGTCCTGGTCTGAAGACGGCGATTTAAGAAGTAAAATACAGGTATTTTATACTCTGAGGATCGAAGGTTAGAGAGTAGAAAGAGATTCCTTTAGACGGAGGGCCTACTTATACGACATCGCGGCCCTAGCAGTCGTATAACTCAAACCGTAACTTGATGGGTTGACATTTTGTACTAGCCGTTTGGGGGAGCTAATAGGCCACAGAGTCCAAGCAAGACGGGCCTCAACTATGGTCACGCTGATGCATGACTTTTCAGGGTAATTAGTTGTTCTATCAATGCTTGCTTCGGGGCTTCACTGACCCAACCTCGACCTCGCAGTCACAAGGATCTTGACGTGGTGCGACTCGTACGAAATGCATAGCTTTCGTTTGTGATTTTAAAGCACCCCAGCGATGACTTTTCCACAGAGACACAGGCGGTCAATAGAGGCACTAGTGCATATAACATGGAATCGGCGCAGAGAAGTCACTAAACCAAGGACCTTGAACGAGTCCACAGACAGCTTGCAGTCTTTGTCGTCTGGCGCACTATATACGGCGTTAGGGGCACCTAGCGTAGCGTCGGCTAAAAGAGCGAGATGCTGGCGCTATTGAAATTCAACAACCTCCGACACAGATCCTCCAGATATCATGACTTATCCATAGTTGGCACATGTGGCCTCGCAACTCAACGAGACATTTATAATCAGATTACGGCAATGCGCGTCCCTTTGAAACCAGCCTTCAAGTATCGTCTAATCAGGAGCCATGAGTAAGACTAGATTGCAAGCGCGCTACGCCAACATCCACTTGCACCGAGGCTGCTAGCAACTCCACATCTCCTCCCAGGTGCGCCAGGTTCTACATAGTTAGAGTAATATTCCGGATGTCTGGAGAGACGATTCAGGGGTTTCTCCAGGCAACGTGGTAAACTATGGGGCCATCGAGCCACAGAGGCTACAAAAGCACGATTACGAACAAGTCGAATTCAAGCGCTTTCGATTATCAGTCAGAGTTGCGGCGAGGTCAGTACAATTAAGGCGAGGGATATCATAATGTGTTATTTAGTACAGTACCCATCCACATCTATAGCTGAAGCGCAGTCCATGAACGTATAAATAAAGGGCCTGATTCGCGTCAATGAAGGTATGGGTCCGCCATTTTACTGCGACACGCGCATACTCTGCCTCTAGTCAGACAGATCCGCACTAAGCGAGATATGCTGCCAATAAAGACGCAAGCCATGATTACAACTGACATGTAGGCTGATGATACAGTCTACGTATGTCATGTACAGAGACCCACGACGACTTCGTCAAGGAAGCATTCTCAGATCCGGTGAGAGTCGTTGTCTAGTCGTCCTTTAAAGGTCGCTCGCCTGCCCAGAAATTGAATGTAGAGCTCAGGGACGCTGGCTGCTTTCATATCTTCGGTTGGTACATTTCCTAATCCAGTGCAAGCCTGAGTCTCAGCTGCAGTTGGTACTGCGCCACCGTGTTGTCGGTCTCGGTAGCTAAGCCGTCAGGACGACAACGTATTTGCTGGCTCACACTGACAGTCGGGCAGATCTCTAGCAAGTGTCAAGCGTATGGCGATATTACATTGATCGAGCGTGACTGTCAGTAATATGCATGCGCTCAGAATGCCCCAGAATCTGTTATAATCTCTGTCAAAAGTAGGCAAACGTAGGTCTGTCGGATACCAGATATTTGGGTTGGACAGACCGGTCCCTTTCACCGCCAATGGAACGCAGGCCGAGTCCTCCAGGTCTACTGCACAACAGGTTTTAATACTGAACCCAAGTGGTTTGATGGAACGCTCCGGCTTGCAATTAGAGCGAATCTCAATCATTGCTCGGGCATAAGTTGGTATAACTGACAGGTGGCTATCATATAGATCAAGTCTACAGACCCTCACCGTGGATGAGTTGCCATGATACTGAAGTAAATAGCAATCTCGATCGGACCCCGTCTGATATTTCTAACATCATTAAGCCTGACCTTATCGCTTCATTTTCGCAGCGACAGCTACATCAACCAATCCTTGTCTCTTGTTGCTGGTGAGGCGTTTATGACAGGAAGCTTGCATAGGTTTGTGTCATGATGCACACACAGATCTGGCTTCGGGGTCATTATTTCAGAGCTCATCACGCTCAAGGCCTCAATCACGACTGTTGGGCGATTGCCATGGTTCGCATTGAACACGTACCATGGAGTGATGGAAGAGAAGGTCTGTTTATTGTTCAGTATTCTATCTTGTAGAGCGAGGCATTTACCAGACTCTGAACCAAAGAAAAAAAAAAAGAAAAAAAGAAGAAAAAAAATCAATGGAAGATTCTTGTACTAAAATACATAATCCGCAAATGGTATAAAATCCTAGATGTATTGCCCTAGACCTTTCGTCTATTACTTTAATGAGACAGCCGTGGTGGGGAAACAAAGATGTGTCGTATCGAAACGTAATTGTAGATGCGATGCGTACAAGTGTCGAACACGATCAACCCCTTTTCCACATGGCATTGCTTAGCCCAGGCGCGCTTGATCGAAGGTGTCGGGCGGGAAGGCAGCTAATACAGCAAGTCAGCAGCATGCCTTATCCAATTGTTATGCCAAATTTACTGCCTACCAAATCACAGCGCAGCCGCACCAAGCGCAGCCATGGCGACAGCAGCAGCAGCAAAGACGACACCAGTCTCGCGAGCCGCAGCATTGGCCGACTGAGACGAGCTGGTCGTAGCACTGCGACCCGCGGAGCCCGAAGCAGCCGACGACGAGCGAGCCGAGGTGGTGGCGGCAGATCCAGTTCCCGATGCAGCCGCCGAGACGGAGCTCGTGCTGGATGTTGTTGGGTTGGCGCTTGTCGCGACCGCGTTGCCGGAAGCTGACGTCGTGGTAGCGACAGCAGTTGCAGCGCTGCTGGGCTGCTGACCCGTGCAGACCACAATGTCGCCATCCTCGAGAGGCGGGAGCGCGGATGTGGACGGCCAGGCAGGGCAGTCGGTGACGGCGGAGAGGAAACTCGTGTACCAGACCTTTGCCTCAGAGCTGATGCTGGAAGCGGCCGCGGTCAGCGAGCTCGGGACGCAGCCGTCCGTGGCAGCTGAGAGATCGGCCGGTACCGTGGGGGTCGCCTTTAGGAGCGCCATGATGCTGCTCAAGCAGTCAAAGGAGCCTTCATCGAGTGTCTGCTGCCGTGCGTCAATCTGGTTTGCCGCGGCAGCGGTAGCGAGTCCAACAAGGGACAGGGCGGAGAGGGCGTGGACACGCATCGTGAGGATCGGGAGGGCTGGAAAGGAGAGGCCTGGCGAGCAAGAAGTTGACTGGAAAGGAGAGACTGAATGCCGAGCAAGAATAGAACTAGAAAGGACGCTCGAGCAAGAGGGCCACTCCCAACTCTATATATCATCTGTATACCAAGCAATCCATACGAGGATCCATACCTACTAATTACTAGTCTCTCGACTATTCATGCTGCCTCCTACTGGCGGGACCCCTAAAGAGATTGTGATGTAAACCTTATCCACTATTTACCACTACGAAATACGAGGTGTCAAAGTGTCAGGCCAAAGTTCCATCTTCTTTTACCAAAGCCCTTCTTAAACACTAATGAAAGTAAGAAATAGAAGTACGTATGCACGTACGCAACTCATCGAAAGAATTACGTACTACTTATACTTTATACAGATACAGATAGGTAGTTACACTGGTGTCTGCATCCCCTGAAGATCGTGACAGCAGAGAACATTGCCCCACAGAATCACGTTAATATTTGCAAGGCAAGTCGCCTGGTGCCTGGCGACACTGCCTTAAAAAGCGGGTCAAAATGCGATCTTTCAGGGGTTGTGGTCCGCACAAGGCTTCCGTTTAGATGGCATGTTAATTGATTTCAACGGCAGACACCTATGGCCTTGGGGGCCGATACACGCTATTCTTGCAGAGCATATGAGGAGAAAACCCGTGACAAGAAGTAAAAGGACGATAATCGAGTCTATGGCGCGGCGGGTGAGAGGCGGGCGGCGCATCGAGTGTACAGTTTGTTTGGCTTGCCCTCGTGTGGTGTGTGCAGCGCGGCATCGGACCATTTTGGGACTAGTGCGAGATGTGCTGTCTTTGCTATTGCTGTCTTCATTTATTATTGATATCATGAAACTATAATCACGATCCGGCGTCCAGAATATGCCGCGCAACCAGGCCGTTTGTACCTGACTAACCGCTATTGCTGATGGCATCGAGCCTACAGCGACATTTAGACAAGAGCGACCGTGAAAATACGAGCGCGGACCCAAAAGCGACGCCGACTCAAGCCACCAACTCCAGAAACTTCGAAGCGACATTAGTAGTGGTTGCCGCATGACATCGCCGCGTCAGCGCAGTCCTAAAAAGCGTACGCGTCGTGCAAGCATCATCTCTTCTGGCGATACGAGTTCTTACTCCTGCATCAGTTGGTCATTCGGATGAGATGATGCGGAAGTAATACCATCGAATTTCAGTTTGTTTGCTTTGTGTCAATCTGAAGTCGCAGTCGTCAGTTGAAGCTAAGCCGGCGACCATAGTCATGTGGTGGCTGAATAGTCTCCAGGAGTTGCAATGCAAACACGTCAGTGAAATGTTTGGCCTGCTCGCCTTTGCAGCTCTCGCCCATGCCTACGCCTTCTTGGATCTCCGGCAGAGGTGTAAAGGAGAACCTGACGTTGTCAGAGAGGGTCTAAACAAGTGTCTGATGGATCTTCGATGATCTAAACAGCATTACAATATTGGAAAGACTGCTTGATTGTGCCATGGTTGAAAGTTAAGCTGATGATGGTGCCGGCAAGAGTTGAAGAATGCGGTGGCAGCCGTAGACCACAACGTAAAATGCTTGGTGCAGTTGGCGCCTTCTTTCAGCACCGCCGTCTGGTATTACTGTTTTTTCCCCCTCGCCTGCGTCGCCGTATGCCCCGAGATGAACGCTGCTGATCTTTGTGGCTCTGCCCCTCAGTTTCAGGCAAGTTGAGTTTGCGCCAAAGCCGAGCATAATGGTTCTCCTGATCTATTCGGGCAAAGTGTTTGAGACACTCCTCCTCATGCTCCCAATATTCTTCCGTCTCTATAGTGCGGCGGTGTTTCTCAAGATCTTCTGCATCAAGTCCCTGACGAGCAAAACGTCGTTTGTAGAGTTGCGTCACTCTTTGCCAGTTAATGCTATTGGCGCTGTTGGTGCAATTGGTGTTGTCGGCGCTATCCGCCGTGCATTGCTTTAACAGTCCATCAAATATCACGTTGGCAAAAATGGTCTTGTAATGAATCGCCTCGTGCTTCCAATAATCGCTGCTTTTGATAGTGGAGCGGCGTTGCGTGATTGACTTGGTATCGAGTGTGTCATGCTTCATCGAGCAAAAACATTTTGACGAGTGCGTGGCTTCGTAGCGAAACTGAGCTTCAGGTGTGATTTCTCGGAGGCGATCTGCCACGGCATCGAGATCTGTTGGCATTGAAAAATCATCAATAGGCGTGTTCATCCTGGTGAAGCGAATGGCAAATTCTCCGAAGCACTTGCTTGAGATTGAAGGCAGTTTTAACGCGACAAACATCTGAGGCCAAGGCGTACAGTCACGTGATTATAGCGCCTACCATTCTCAGCATGTACACGCACCACACAGTGGTCTGGAGAGCAACGTCGTACATATAAGTCAAGATGAACCATGACACAACAACCAAGAAGACAAATGGCTGATTAGTGTAGTGGCTATCACGTATCGTTAACACCGATAAAGTCGTAGGTTCGAATCCTCCATCGGTCAGTCTTCAGTGGGTTTCCGGGTCAATTGAGCTGATCAAGTATCAATAATGACCTGGTCCGCATGTCGGCCCTCGCAAAGGGTCACGATGCTTAGTGCCCATCTTTTTTGGCGGGACGTTTTTGGATCTCGCTTTTTGCACTGATAGAGAAAGGCAAGACCGACTAACTCCACTTTATCTCTACTTTTTCTGCAGTAAATTAGTAATTTGACTACTCCATCGTTTGCCGCCTATAAAAGCTGACTTAAGACGGCACGACAGCGAAGTGGAGGATGGAGATTTTTAGGTATGACACGATGGATTCTGTTTAATCTCCAGAAAACATCAAAGAATGTTTACTATGTTGCGCCTAAGATAATCAAACACATCTACTGATGGGTACTAACCGAAGGAAAAATATAAGGTTATGTGATGACCCAATCTACGAAGCTGTAAGCAAGAGCCTCATGATGAAATTTTCAACCAACAAACACGCGCACTTTTCAGGAACCATGGCCTGCCAGACCCACGTGACTGACCCTGATCAAGCCTTGTAAACTAGCATGCGCCATCAGCTCGAGCCGTCAACCGATGACGCGCCAAATCACCTCGTGCCTGACGTGCCGCCGTCGCAAGGTGCGCTGCGACCGGCGGGCGCCTGTCTGCAGCGTCTGTCAACGGGGAAATCACATCTGCAACTACCAGACACCCAACCTGACGAGACTTGGTCCTGACACGCCATCTGGCCCCTGGGCTGTGCAAAGCCAAGGGTACACCCCGACTCTGCAGTATCAGGGATCAGCCGGGACGAAGCACGACTCTGGTTCCGTGTCCTCAACACCAGCAAGTGGCACCGGCTCTCCATCGGCTATGCACACGCTGCCTGACAAGAGAGGGGTGCCCGCGCATCATAATGGCAGTATGCTTCTCTTGCAAGACGAGTGCTCCCGCCTCGTGTCGCCTCTGCATTGGGCCTCCACGGTCGAGCCGACCAAGGCCACCGACTCCATCGCATCAAACGCGCACTCCGCCTCGCCAGGAATGGACGAGGCCACGCGAGACGTACTGATGAATGTTGATAGTGTCGCGCAGCGGCCAGGCGACGGCCAACATCCCGGTGCCGTCCCCAATCTGCCGCTGCCGTACACCGCATCCCCTCCGGGCCATCCTTCCTTCACTCACGCGCTGATGGGCTCCCGCTCAGACGACGACAACAAGAATCTCGCGCCGTACTACCCACATAGCGCGACCGAGTGCCGATTCCTTCTCGACGTCTTCATCTCCAACGTCGAAGCTGTCATTTGCCTCTTCCATGAGCCCACACTACGGCAAGCATTCGACGCGCACCTGGCACAGCAAGAGCTGTATGCACCAGCCGTCGCGATGACACCCGGCCAAGGATCAGACAAGGCAGGCCACTTTGAGCCCTTGATGTTTGCCATTTTCTTTTCCGCTATTTATAGCATGGACGCGGCCCAAGTGCGCGACATTTTTGGTGCAACCAAGACGGACATGCTAAAGAGATTTGAAAGCGCCTTGATCTCAGCACTGGATGGGGAGTCTTTTACTTCCAGCTTGGCGCTCCCGGTTCTACAAGCCTTTGTACTCTTTCTGGTATGCCATCTTCCCCTATGTTTCGTTTGCCCAAGTTGGTACAATGCTGATGAATTGACATGATAGACATGCCGCTGTCGCGATGATGAGATGCAGCAGATCTGGACCCTCGTCGGACTTGCTGTTCGCATGGCGCAATCTCTCGGCCTCCATCAAGAGCCTACTGGCTTCTCCTTTGGCGCCATGGACGCCATTCAAGTCGAAATTCGCCGAAGATTGTGGTATCAGATATTTTACCTTGATGTCCGCACTGCTGTATCGCAGGGTCTGCCGCCCGTAATCACCACCGGATCCTACACCACGAGGCTACCGTCAAATGTCGACGACAATGACATTATGCCTGGCCAGCCGCCACTGCCAGACCATTACGACCCGCGCAAGTTCACCACCATGACCATCCAGCTGGTGCGCCTGCACGGAGTGACGAGCATGCAGAAACTGCTTCACATGCTGCCCCGCGACATACCCGGGCCGGAGCCCAAGCCAGGCGATTACCAGCCGACCGATGGTCAGTTGGCTGCCGCAGAAGAACAGGAAATGCGCGTGCTCATCGAAGCGACACTGGAGAAGAATCAGATGCTGTACCTGCGATACTGTGATTCGCGCATCCCGCTGCACAGACTGACCCTGGTTCTTTCCAACCATATCAAGTGGAAGTTTTGGATTTATTATTACTACCAAGTCCCCCAAGGCCAGCGATCGTCGTTGGCACCAGCCCAGAAATCCTTGTACGTGGCAAGATTATTGTCTCTTGTGTTTTTCCGTTGCTAACCAAGTCGAACAGAATCTTTTCCCAGTCCCTCAATCTGCTGGACTCGTACATCAGCATGAAAACAGACACGGGACTTGACCCCTATCGCTGGATGATTGACGGCCATTTCGGTCTGCACGCCGCCTTGTACGTCATTTCTGTCCTCGAGGATACGCAGAGCAACGCTACTCTTGACCCGGACCTCTCTCACCGAGGCAAGCAGCTGCTGCAGAGCATTCAGGAACTCAGCGCCGACACAGAAAGCAAATTGGGCTCTTTGTTTAATCAAAGGGCCCAGAATCTCATGGCACGGACGTCTGCGGAACCCGAGTACGCCGCGGCGCCGGACATGGATGCCACTCTTCTCCCTGCCACGGTCATGTCATCGGATCTGGACGATTGGGTAAATTATTTAAACGATACCATCTAGCTATATACTCAAAAACAAGACAAAAACCGACACGAACAACCGGGCAGCAAAATCTCTATCTCGACATGGCTCCAAGTCGGCCCAGCGGCGCAGAAATGGGTAGCGTGTTGTTGGCCTCATACACTAACCTCGCAATTCGGCCCTTGGTCTCGGCAAAGCAGTGCTGCCATGCAAACATGCGCAGAGAGTCACCCGCCGTCCCAACCTCGTCCGCTTCTCCATGCGAGGCAGCCCAGCACGCGGCCAGCCCTGGAAACGCACGGTCCATGCACCCGGCGACGCGTTCATTGTCCACCGCCACGGTTTCGTCATTCTGCTTCTCCTTGCCGCTGCTGTCAAAGGTGTAGTGCCTGTGGTGACCGAAAAAGGACAGCGCCAGGCGGTCCGGGTCGTGAGCGAGGAAGCGCGCGACGTGCGAGTCATTGTCGGCGCAACTGCCGTCGCCCTCATTGTGTCGCTCGCTGGTATGGGCGACACGCATGTAGTCCTCGTAGCCGCCGTTGATGCTGTTTCCTGTCACGATGACGTACGGATGTCCCTGCCCCTGCTCGCTGAGGAGCCAGTCCTGGTCGACGCGCTCCATGGTCCAGCTGACTTGCTGTCGGAGCGGACGGCAATGCTCCGGCACGCCGCTCTCGGCACCGGCGTCAGTGCTCTCGAGATGGAAAGTGACCAGGAAAAAGTTGGAATGGTAGCCTGCTTCCATTGTTAGCAAAGGTAATTCCCTCTTGTCTTTTCCAGGTAATAAAGAAAACTACTTGCCGTTGTCACAAAAGAATCGGTCCACGAATATAAGAGAGTAGCCCTCCCTGGCCCACAGCTCCCGAATGGCCAGCCAGCCAACGTACGTCGACACACAGCTGACACTCTTGGACGATGTCTTGAATGTATCTACCATCAGACTTTGGGAGGTGTTAGCTTCACCACGGTGCTTCTTGTGTCCATTCACCCAGGGAGCTTCTTTGAGACTGGAGACATGACTTACCTTCCCAGACTGGGAGACGCTGCCGAGTACTTTGCCGTGTGGCACAGCCAAGCGCAGCTCAGCTCCGACATCCATGTCTGCAGCGCACCAAACTCGAGAATGACGCGCCGCGTCGCCTTGGAGTACTTGTAGTCGGGCGTGGCCCGGTTCCACACGTCGGCCACCATGGCGTCGCCGATGCGAATCGCCTCTTCCGGGTACAGCCGGCCGCCCACACCGCCGGCGAAGCGGCCAAACGTCTTGTACTTGGAGAGTGTGAAGCAGAAGACGAGGAAGCGGACGGCCATCTTGGCGTCGAGCGCGTCCCATGCGGCAGCCGGGTCGGGCCCCTCGAGGAGCGGCGACATGTATGACTTGGGTGACGTTGCGTTGGCCTGTTCTTTATCTTTGCTTGTCTTGCAGCTGGACGTGGAGACTTCATCACTATCAAGGATGTGGAGGGCTTCTGCGAAGTGAACGCTAAGAGGCGTTTGGGAGCCGGTGTCGGATGCGGGATGGACACTCAGAGGTGTCTGGGAGCCGGCGTCGGAAACCCGCGACGAAGGCACCGAGTCGACGTCCGAAATCTCGGATGGGAAAGAAGACTCTGTGAGTCTCTCGAATGCTGAACTCTCCGAGTCCGAAGTAGGAGTGCGAGTGCCTTCCCTGTCAGAGTCCGTCGTGCGCAGGGAAAAGGGCATGTCTTTTTCATGCTCATCCGCTGGTCCAAGCTTGTATGCGTTGGTGAGCTGGTGCGCGCTGCGCTGATACAAGGCGTTGACACGACGATCCAGGTCGGGCTCGCTCCAACCCAGGTTACCCAGGATGCCCGCCGGCGTGTCCTCTGTAGCCCCGATGCCCAGCTTGGCCGGGTGGATGCGCTTGATGGTGAGGTCAGCGAGCGTGTCTCTGGCCTTGTCACGCACAGCGGTGAGCCGCTCAATGTACTCGTCCAGCCAAGTGGCTCTGCTGCTCTCGGACGCCCACTTCCTGTGCTGCCGCGTCAGGTCGAGGAGCATGGCAGCGCGGACCTGGCACGACGTGTCGCCGACGTGCGCGTCAAACGCGGCGAAGCCTACGCTGTCGACGTCGGGGTTCTGGGAGAAGAGGAGGTCACGGTAGAGAGAAAGGGCGTCGAGGGCGTCGGACGAGGCGCGGACAATGTCCGTGTACACCAGGCCGTAGTTGTTTCGTAGACGCAGGCCCTGGGACGCCGTGGTGGCTGGAAATAGAAAGGAAGTCATGATTTTCCTCTTCTTTTGTGTGGGTGCTTCTTGAGTCTCATTCAACTGTTTGTGCCTTGAAGTGAACGAGAGGAATTTGAGTAAGAGCTCTTGAAAAGAGAAGCTTATATACGTTTCGCCGGCTTTCCTCTTTCGAAAAGTATTCTCATTATTTTATCACACCTATTTTTATTACTTGATTTAAACTTGGTTTTGGTCTATTTTTGTAGCTCTTTGCCGTCTTATAAAAGCCGCACTTATGCCGAGCTAGAACCTTTTTTCTGAGAGCTGAAAGGGTTAAGTGTTGTGGAAAGACAAAGAGAACCCTGACATAGAAATCCACTGACCAATAACCGATAGGACTTGGTAATAGCCCGTCGTATCTACGGAGTTGTCAGCAACTGCCCTGTCGCACTATCCGCGGTCGGCGGCCGATACCCGTGAATCAGGCCACCTCCCCTCATGTTCATCTCGGCACGTCACGCCGGGCGGCCTCGGCCGTTGCAAACGCCAACGGCCTTTGGGCCGAAGCGTTCGGTCCCTGCCAAGTTTGATCAGATGATGGATAGGTGGGTTCTCTTGGGGGCTGTTTGGTTGCGAGGCTCCACGTTGCGATTACGCCACAAGGTGTCTAGCCAATCTTTGGGCTGTCAACGTTCGACATAAGCCGCAATCAGGCTCGGAAAACGGCTCAAGAAGGAAAGGAATGAATGAACAAGATGGGACCAGAACGAAGAGAAGACATGTTGCTAAGGGGCTGCGAAAGGCGGGTGGCGCTTTCAAGTTGATCAATGACTTGGCTCGTGAAAAACTCTTGAAACTGAAACGTTGTGGCCGTGTCGTCGAATCTGGGTTTGCACGCGTTGGTTGTCCATGTCAAGATTCTGAGCGAAGCCACCATCTAACAATGAGGTTGAAAAACCAGTTGGTCGGCACAGACCACACAAGTCTTTGACCGTTGCACTCTGCCAAAGGACACATGCATGTAAGGATGCTGGGTCAAGTGGAGAGGTTGAAATAAACTGGAAACAAGAACGCATTAAAAAAGCCATAAGCTTAAAAATGGAGAAGCGTGACAAGCCATGTTCAGCCGCTCTTACTCATATGAGACGACGACGTATGGGATGACGACGTATGGAACGACGACGAGATGAAAAAAGTTTTTTTTTTTTTTACGNGTTAACATCTTTGTTTATAGTAACTGCGTATCCTTATTTCTTATTTATCTCGGCGGTGAAATCTTGGCAGTGGAATATTGGTAGTGGGAATATTGAACAGTGGAATATTGGCAGCGGAAATCTTGGCAGTGGAATTCTGGCAAAAGAAGAAGAACAATACTCCCAGCTCAACAAGACAACTCCAACCCCCAACCTTTTTACACAAAGTCAAAGTCAAGCCAACACAACTCATACCTTGATTGTTAGCAAAGATGGACTCTATTGCAATGGACATGACTCCCATGCTGGCTGGGATGCCCTTTAAGGGTGTTTTGGCCGTTGTCGTGGCTCTTATACTCGTCGTCGTCTCCATGCTCACCAACAACAACAACAACAACAACAAGGCAAGTCTATGCACTAGCTACCATGCTATCATGCTCAAAACTGACCAAAACTTCACAGACCCGAAAGCCTTTTACCGATGCCAACGGCCGCAAGGTCAAGATGCTCAAAGAAGATACTCGTTATACGCGGTTTTCTCACGGGTATGTCACCACCAAAAACACGCGATGAACATGAAGAAAAAGCTAAATCTGACGCCCAAATACAGACCCCAAGTCTCCGAGGCTGGTCGTGCCATTGCCGGCGACGAGCCCTTTCTCATTCGCAATGGTCCTTTCCAAGAGCTCGTCATTAGCCAGCCCGACCAGCTCAAGGAGTTTTGCCGCAAGGATGCCAAAGACCACACCAAGCCCACCAACATGAACCTCGGCGACGGCTTCGGCCAGTACGTTTCCCTTTTTGTTCTTTTCCCTACCCCAAGGAAAAAAAAAAAGAAAAAAAAAGAAAACTCCCCCCGCTGACAATTTTGCCCCCAAGACTTCTCGGCGGAGCAGTCGGCGTCCAGGCCGGCAAGAAATGGACCACCATGCGCGCGCACTTTGACCCCGAATTCTCCCACAAAGCCAGCATGAGCATGGTGCCATTGTACAACAACGAGGCTATCCGCTGGCTGACCGAACTCGCCCAGCCCTCGTCTTCCTCGTGCTCCTCGACGCCGTCCACCGCTGGCGGCTTCGTCCGCAACATTGCCGGAGCCTGCCGACTACTGCCATTTCGTCTAATTGGTCTAGTCACCTATGGCGAGGCCTTTGACGACAAGGTACCACCAATCTCACCCTCCTCCTCCCCCAAAACCTCTCTCATTTTTATCACAATGACTGTACCCTTTTTTTTTTGGCTGACCTATTAAACAAAACAGCTTTACCAACAGCTGGTTGAGCTAAACGAGATTCACGACAAGCTCATGCTCGATGCCTTTTTCGGAAAATGGAACGCCTCCAAGCTGTACAACATGCTGCCGACGGCATCGCGTCGGCGTATGCAGAGCTTCCAGCGCACGTGGGAAAGCATAAACGACGCCGTCATCCTCCGTGCCAAGACAGTAAGCCCTCTTTTTTCTCGTTATCCTCATAAAATCCATCCCTAACGTCGAGCGAAGCGAGGAAAAAAAAAAGCCAGCGCAGCGTCACCTCATTCCCGCTGCGCTCGGCCTTTTTTTTTCCTCGCTTCGCTCGACGTTGGCCGTGAATTATCTTTGACTATGTTTTGCTCGTCAAGAGGAGTGAATGAGTGTGTACTGATGCCGAATCCGCAGGAGGGACTACGCTGCCCGGCCGAGGTGATACACCGGGGTGTCGAAGCAGGAGACATGTCCAAACGTGAAGTAAATAATAGACCCAGACTGTGCTTGAAAGGGGGTTTTATTTGGCTAACAAAAAAAAACAGTTTCTGCAAACTGTGGATGAGCTTCTTTTTACCAACATTGACGTCACCTCGACCGCCGTGGCCTGTCTCCTGCTCAACGTTGCGGAGAATCCTGGCTTCCAGGAGTCTCTTCGTCAGGAAATGGCACAGATGAAGAGCGATCCGTCGTATGATGTGCAGCAGTACATTGCCAAGAGAGATGTTCTTCTTCACTATGCCATTCTAGAGTCTCTTCGTATGCGCCCTGTACTTTGTAAGTCTCTAGCCTCTGGTCTTGTGTCCTCACTTCTTCTTCCTCTTCTTTTTCTTTAATTTTTTATATTGTCTTTTCTAATCCATAACAACAGGGTTCTCGCTTCCAGAAAAAACCGCCATTGACAAAGAAATCGGCGGCTACTACGTCCCATCCGGCAGCACCGTCGTCATCGACTGGAAGCGCCTCAACACCGCGCCCGTCGTCTGGGGCGACGACAGCGAAATGTTCCGCCCGGAGCGCTTCGCCGGCATGTCGCCGCTGTCGTACCGCCACGCATTTCTGCGCTTCGGCTTCAGCCGCGAGCGCTGTCTCGGCAAGAACATTTCCGACATTATCCTCAAGACCATTCTCATGGCCACGCTCGAAAGCTACACGCTCAAGCCGAGCAAGCACAGCGCTGTCCGCAAGGATCGCTTTACAGTGACGCTAGATGACGAGGTTGAGTTTACGCCCATCAAGGCGGTTTAGAGCTTGTTAGATGGACAAGGAAATGGGTTGGTGACGCTGCGCTGGCCTTTTTTTTTTCCTCGCTTGGCTCGACGTCGGCCGCGGTGTCAGCAGATGGGACAATAGCTCAGAGTATCAATCAATCAAAACACAACTCCTTCACTGAAATCAGTGGGAAATACCGTTCATAAATGCGACATAATAGATTTAGTCCATGTACGGGAATGCATTGCCTTGGCCGACGTCGAGCGAAGCGAGGGAAAAAAAAGGCCAGCGCAGCGTCACCCATTCCCTCGACACATTGGCCAATTTCTTCCCCATTAGCAATGTAATTCGCGCAATAAAAGAATGAATCAAAGAATTTCTCGTTTTTCTAACCATCTAATTTTTGACGCTGAACTTGTCTCGAAAGCGCACACTAGGTATGCACGCTACTCGTCAACGGGTCTCAGCCGCAATTGTCAGCCCACCACTCCAAGTAATACGCCGTTCGGAATATTTGGATTCCATCAATCCATCAATTACAGAATGAGATGATGCTCCGCCACTCGGACTCGGGTGGATGGAAAAATGGCAATAGTAACTAAGAACTATCCTGGGGTTCCGTCGCGTGGCAACGAGGCCAGTCTACGCCACGTCGTGTTACAAGACAAATTCTCGTCAAATTATCAACAGACTGATTAGTAAAGATCAATGCTGCCACTAAAACACAGAATCATCAGGAAGCTATACCATCAAAGTTTCAGAAAACACTTGCTATTTATTCTGTCAAAATAGCCGTGTGGCCTTTATAAAAATATGCATTAGATACTACTACAAGTCAAGACGGTTAATGTACATAAAATATGCCTATCCTCCTCTATTCTTTCCATTTTCAGCGATTTTTCTTCTTTTTTTTGCCACCTTTAAAGTTTCCCTACTTCATGTTCCGAATCGCCTCCATCTCCTTCTTCCAATGCTCCCAGTTGCGCTTCATAAAGACCATGAGAGCGCCGCTGAGAATACATACAAAAAAGGCCATGGTAAAAGTCCATCCGTTACCAATGGCGTGGATCAACGGATCAGCAATGACGGCAGCCACGCAGCCCAACGTGTTGCGGACGAGGTTGGTGACGGCCACGCCAGTGGTTGTCGAGCCGGGGACAAACTCGGTCATGACGGTCATGGTGACGCTGGAAATGAGCATGAAGCCAAAGCCAAAGAAGAAATTTGCAATGAGCTATTCATTGTCTCAGATTAGCATTCACTCTTTTTGCATGACAGCTTGTCTCTTGACAAGTTTAAAAAAAAAAAAAGAAATCGCCATGAGCTGACGTTGAGCAAAGCGAGGAGACAAAGAGTACCAAAAAAAAGAAAAAAAAAGAAGGGAAAGATTGCTTACCGGTACGATCCAGAATACATTCTCACGCACCGTCCATCCGTACCATAGCAGGGCGGCGGGGTACATGATGGCAGCAACCCAGAAATTCTCACTTATCCGATCCTGCGGATGATAGATGGGCTTCCCCGTGGCGGCGTCTACGCGACCATGCCTCTTTGCACCCCGCTTCATGCAGTGATCTGTCCAGCGGCCGCCGAGGATGGCGCCCGCCGCCGCGCCCACGGAGCTGGGGATATAAGTCAGGCCGACAATCATGACGGGCCAGTCGTACGGAGGTCGCGAAAAGACCCCTTGCACGGATATGTTGAGCAGGTAGTTGCTTGCAAAGGTGATGCTCGTGTAGTACACGACAATGAGGATCGGCACGTAGCGCAGCAGCCGCACCGACAGCATGGGGCTGACGAGAACGCCTACTAAAGCCTTGGCATTGCGCGCGGCACTACTGTTCTTGTTGTCCTGCTGCTGCTTTTCATCAACCGCCACAGGAGGCTTCACGCCCAGCTTGTACTTTGTCGACGTCTCCGGCAGCAACACCACCATGGCGGCCCAGACAGCCACGCCGTAGATGACGAGGAACCACTGCGTGCTGCGCCAGCCCCAGCGACTATCGAGAGCCGCCCCGACAATCGGCGCCGTCAGCGGTCCGAGCATGGGACCCAGGGAGAAGATGCCCATGGCCTTGCCGCGGTCCTGCGGCTCCCACAAATCGGCGACGGTGCCGGCGCCGACGGCCTGGACAGAGGCGCACGCCCCGCCCGCGAGCAGACGCATGGCGATGAACATGCCGATGCTGGAGCTGACGGCGCAGAGAACGTTGAAGACGGCGAGCAGCAAAAAAGTCACCAGGTAGACGGTGCGGCGGCCGTACGTCTCGGCCATGCTGGACCACCACAGCGGGGTAATGGCGACGGCGAGGGCGTAGAGGGCGATGCAGAGGTTGACGACGGTGTGGGAGGTGTCAAAGTATTCGGAAATGGGTTTGAGGACGGCTGTGAAAGGAATTTGGTTAGACTGTGTTTTCTTGATCAAAGTAGTCCACTACTCGGGTCAAGCGAGGTGGGAAGAAAAGCCAGCATAGCGTCACTTGGGTATGAGAGTAATTTTTCTTTTTTTTTTTGTTATTTCAATTTGCTTTTCTACCGCTGCGCTTGGCGGATTCTTTTTCTTTCTCCTTCTTCTTTTTTTTTTTTTTTTTCCTTTTGCTCTTTTTGTTTCGCTTCGTCTGACAACAGAATTGATAGATGCAGATAGAAGATCGAGTGCAAACTTACGAAGTAAAATGTTGCTACCTAGCGGCGCAGACAGAGCGGCCAGCGCAACGAGGACTGTCAGTGCCCATTTTGTTGGACGGCTGTACTCTGTGGCATTGCGAATCGTGGGAATGAGCACAAGAGAGGACAGACAGCCCTTTTGAAAGTCCTTGTCGGCTTGCTCTTGTTGTTTTTGCTGCTGTACTTGTTGTTGGAGCTCTTTGATGGCGACTTTAGTGTCTTGACCGTGACTCTCAGGCGCATTGGCAGGGCTGCTAGGCCCGTCGCGGGACTGTGCCATGGCTAGCTAGTGCAAGGCAAATCTAGAGAGAAGCGACCAGAGTGTGCAAGAAACGATTGAGAAAAGCAGGAAAAAAAAAAATCAGAAACAAAACGAGAAAAAGTAATAGAAGAATTGCACTCGGGTAAATTTGCCCCAAACTCGGAGATTTGGGTTGTTGTTGCTTATATTTGCTGCATCTGACTTTTCACCTTTTACCTTAGACGAGGCCGGCCCGTCGCAATGTCGATTTGTTCCAAAAGGGTTTAGCCTCGTACGAAGTGGCTTCGGCCGAAATTTGTGGGGCTTCCTCGTACGAAAAAGGCAGCCCGGGGGCGTTTGTCATAATATTCGTAGGGCAGAAATAGCGCCTTACAGCCTTACAGGTTTCTTGTGGTGGGTGGGTGCCCGCCGCCACTTTTGCCGTGTGACACCAGGCGCTCCCCCCGCACGGAGGAACCACACACAGTCATCTTTGCTTATTTATTTTTCTTTTTTTTTTTTTTCTGAAAAAAAAAAATTATGCCGAAATCAGCGATTGATGATATTCATCTTCGTGCAGCTGGCCCAACAGATATTCCCTCTATTGCAACTTTGCTAGCATCCGCACCAGACAATGGGTCAAAAATATCAATTTCCCCACTATCCTCGAGTATGCGGGGCACATGGTGAATCTGCACATGCAGAGGCTCAGTCACTCTATGCGTGATGAAGAATCTCTCATTATGCTTGCCACAGCTTTCAAGGAGCACGGTGAAGAAATCGTCGTCGGATATAGTTGCTGGGTTTGAAAGGAGCCCAGCAAGGAACAAGGTTCCACTAGAAATGTGTCGTCATGTCAATGCTCGTGGTCTGGATGTGAGATGATGTGAAAACATGAGTACAAGAACCTAGTTAAGCTGATAGGTATGATAGCTGAGGAACAGTTCCTTACTGATTTAGAGGCGAGACTGCAGAGCAATCCTCCATCTATCAAGACACAGGCACTCACACCAATCACGGCCCGTCAAGAAGCCATCAGCCGTCGCCGAAAACTCCAGCCGTCTAAACTAGATAAAATTGCAGACTTCGAGCTTTCGGGGCTTGCTATTCGCGACAAATTCCAAGGCTGTGGCATTGCTTCTGCCCTCGTTCGTTGGGGCCTGGACCGCGCTGCTAGCGAAAAGGTGCCCGTATTTGCGACGGGGGGAGGCCCGAGGCGTCGGCTTCTATGAAGAAGCAATGGGGTTTCAAAAGACTGCAGAAAGCGAATATTGGCTAGATCCAAATGGTCATGATGTCAGCGAGGACGAGGTTAGGAATGGCAGCACAGCTTGGACGACCGAGGAAGGGGGTTTGACTGACGCCCATGTCCACTGGCTACCGGGTGGCGTCTCAACTTCTTAGGTAGAGATATTCAATATCCTATAAAAGAATGAGATTCTACATAAGAGACCAATTGTGTGTGTTGAGTCAAGTTTAGACCTCTGCGCTACCTTTTCCCTTTGTCAGTTATAAATTTTATTCATTGTGGTTTATTTACCCTTACTCAACAGCGGCCCAGGAACGAATGTGAAATGTAAAGAAGCATAAGGGTCGAGGTGGCATTGCGCTAAATAAACAGACCCTGGCTGCCCCGCGTGACGTCAGGCGTTTATGCATCGCTGCAATGTTTAACAGGCACTTGAAACAGGACACGTATGGGCATGAATTTGACTGACTTGATTTCTGTGGGCGCGCGTCTGTGCGCCGACAGAAAGTTATAATCGATGTATATATATATACAAGTTTTGCCCAAAAGTCTCGCCATCTGAAGCCACTGTTGGTCTGAAGCCGAACCTTGCAATACGCCTGCATCTATCTACCTAGTACACAACACCACTACATAACCATATCATTCAAACATGCCCGAAACGCTGCTGTCTATTCTTTGCAGCGAGCCCTGGCGCTGGGACTCATTTGCATCCAGCGAAATCGCCTTTAATCCAGACGGGACCGGAAAGGTTATTACAGTCTTTTTTTTGTCTCTCTCTTTTTGATTGCTGTGGCGGCTTTGCTAACCATCCACCCCCCCCGGACTTTTTAGCTAACATGCCGTGCGGAGCTCAACATCTGGATCGCCGCCGAGATTGAGTGGAAGGCACACGACGCCGCCTCTCTGCAGCAACAACCGCAACAACAACAAATCATCAGCACAAGCCAGCAAGACGCCGCTCCCTTTGCTGCTGGCCCGATCAAAATCGAGATGACGCTGACCAAGCGCCGCATTCCCCATTTCGGAGACCGAGGCGCCGACGTGTCGTCGTCCTCGTCGTCGTCGGGACACGGCATCAACGAAGAGGCCCTGGAAGAAGCTGCTTTCCTGCCCAAGACGTACACGCTGCGCCTCGAGCAGGGCGAGTTTCACGCGCAGTCGTACACGCCGGAACAGGCGCCGCAGCACACGCCGCGTTTTCAGCTCCGTCTGACGTTTGATCCGTCGCCGTACCCCCCGCGGGAAGAATGGCTGCGGCCGGAGCGTGCGCCGGATTCCATGCGGTTTTGGGAATGGACCCAATTTTGCAGCAGACAAATTGGCTACTTTTAGATTTGGGGGCGGGGGCGCCTCGGCGCGGTTCGGCCGTTTCTCTGTCATTTGTCTTGAGCTAGTGTGAGATTTGAGACTTTAGGGGGAGGTGTTTTAGGATTTAGCCACGTCACGTTTTGAGAGCAATAAAAGTCTCCCGGCCTTGTGATGCCAAGTATAGATCAAATGCCGTTATGTTTTGAAGTTTAGATTACACCCCCCGTATATGATGCCAAGTATAAATCAAATGCCGTTCTGTTTTCAAGTTTAGATTACACTCCCCCGAATATAATTGCTTTTTATTGTGGTTTATCTATACATGGCCGAGAGAGAGGTGCGTGTTCCCAGCGTTGTAATCAAAAGTATAATGATTCCTCTGCATGTACTCGAATATGGCATGCTTCCATATAAGCACATATTTTCAGTCTCCGGGTATCAATGGAACGCCAGTGGAGCTCATTGCGTCTTTCAAACGATGATTCTTTCATGCAACTAACTCGACTATCTGCGACTACCGACTGATTCATGCGTACTGACGATCTTGCCCCGTTTCTGCCTTACCGGCCTGACCAGCTCGTATCCCCATCATCCGCTGCTTTTCTCTGTCTCCTACTTGGTTTGCCAAATCTCCTACTTGCTTGCAATCTCCTTTTGGGCCTGGTTAAACGCCTCCAGAAGCGAATCCTTGATGGCCTGGTTCGCAAGCAGCGCCACCGCCGCGACCCTCCAGCGCTTCAGCTCCGGCGACTCATCGCCGTCGCCGCCGCCTGCCTCCTGGCGTTTGCGCGCCAGCACCGGGATCCTGACGGGCGTCTTGGGCAGCTTGGCCGGGCGCAGCTTGGAGACGGTATTGAGGGCCTTTTCCGCGTACTCGGGCACCACCTCCTGCAGCACCTCGGCCACCTCGGCCGAGGACACTTCGAGGGAGACGGACGCGCCGGAAAGGGTCAACTCACCAACGGCAACGGAGCCCGTCAGCAGCGCGCCACCTGCTCCGGCACCCGCGGCACCTCCAGCGCCCGCGGCGGTGCCTACGGCGGCAAGGTACAGGCCACCAGCGCCAATCAGGGTTGTGGCGGTCGCGGCGACGCCGCCCAGGGCTTTGCCTACCCAGCTGCTGCTGCCGCTGCTCTTTTCCACATCTTGGGCAACCTTTGTGCGTTCCTCGATGGCCTTTTTACTCTCCTCTGTGCTTTGCTCGCTCGGGTTGCTGCCAGGGTCCTTGCTGCCAGGGTCTTTGCTGCCAGTTTCTTTTTCCTTGTCAGTCTCCTTGCCAGTTTCCTTTTCCTTGTCAGTCTCCTTGCCAGTTTCCTTTTCCTTGTCAGTCTCCTTGCCGGTTTCCTTTTCCTTGTCACCCTCTTGTCCCTTCTCTGGTTCCTTGTTGCCACTGTCCGTCTCCTTGGTCTTATCCTTATCCTCCTTGTCCTTATCCTTGTCGCCCTTGTCCTCCTTGTCCTTGTCATTGGGGTCTGTCTCGGGAGGGGTCGGCAGATTTGCCAGCTGTGCCTCCACCTGCTTCTGAATTTCCGACAACTTGCTCAAACTCTGTTCCGTGGCCGAAACTTCCGACTCTAGCACCTTTGCCTCGAGTTTCTTGAGCTCAGTCACATCTTGGCGGGCAAGCTTTCCGAGCTCAAGAGGCGGGGTGCTGTCCCCCTTGTCCTTCAAAGCCGTCTTGGTTTCCAGATCCTTTTGCACCTTTTCAACCACTTGCTTGATATTGGCTGAAAGCTTTTCCGCCTCGGTAACGGCCTCGTTGCCAGTAATTGGTTCCTTCACGGCCTCGTCGAATTTGACTTTGTAGTCCTCGACCGTCTTTTCGTCCACTTTCAAAGCAGTCGACAGGAGATTGGCTCGTGCCTGGTTGTAGAAGCTAAAAGGCTTCAAGTTGTTCTCAACGTACATCCAATCGTTGTTTTTGATTACGTATTCAACCATCTGCTGAGCAATATCTTGCAGAGCTTTCAAGGCAGTGTCGGCTTTGGCGCTGGCAGCTTCCACGTCTTTGACAGAGGCAGCGCTCTCGGCCTCGACACGAGCAGCGTCCGAGTCCTTGAGGAGCTGGTCCGCCGGCTCTTGGAGCTTCTGAACCTCCAACTCAGCCGGAGCATATTTCTCTCCCACAACATTGGCCCACTCGCTGTAGTCAACTTTGTGCGTGGGCAGCTCCAGATTCTTCTCTGGGTCCTCACAGTTGACCACGAGATCCAAGCCTCCACCTTTGTCGTTGAGCAACTCATTGGGGATCATCATTTGAAGCGTCTCTTTGCCTTTGACATCGACGATACCCAATCGGATCGTCTTGGCGGGATCCAATGACAGCCCCTTGAGATACTTTTCAGGGCGCATGTTCAACGGAGCACTCCACCAGCTTGGCCGAGGAATCCAGGCTTTCGATACCTTTTCAAAGGTCTCAGCATTCGCGAGGATAACACAGTTCCTGTTTTAAAGCGCCTTTGGTCAGTCCGTCTTTCTCGACTCGGAGGGTAGATGGAAAGTATTACTTTGAAGGTTTGTTTTTGTCGCCCTCCCATGCACCCAGTTCGTCAGAGGTATAAACTCCTTGTCCAAGTTGCAGGCCACCTTTGCCAGCCGAAGGCGTAAGTGTGTTTCCTGCATTCTTGTATATCTCGGCTTCGGCCTACAATCCAGCGGTATTAGTTGGCAATTCTTGATATGAAATTCAAGGAAAAAGGTAATGATAATACTTACCGGATCAACGCGTCTATAGCCAATAATGATTTCTTGGACTCGCTTCTCCAACAGAGTGGCGTCGATAGGTTCATCTCGAGTGAGCGGCTTGAGCGTTATGTCCGTGTAAGTAGGAACACTGAGGCCATTCCCAACAAGGGTCAAGGCAACAAGTGATGAAAGGATCTTGTGGATGGCCATGACTTTGCAAGCTACTAGCCCTCGATTTGAAAAAGAGCGTTGAAGAAGGATTGGATACTTGATATCAAGAAATGATGATGATCCAGTAAAAGAAGATGCCTTGGATTGGGGAGAGTGGTCTATTTGTAGAAGTATTGAATGATGGTCTGGTATACATACAGCATTGGAGAGCTTCTTACACGGTCCTTGGAATCAGCCTGATGATTCTGCATTATACCAATTTGTCCATCATCTTGGCATAAACCCTATAAGCAAGGCAAGAACCACATTTCTTGCATTGTAGCACAGCTACGGCCATCATAATTGCTAGTCAGTCGTACTCTTGTACTTCCGACGGGTATTACAGACGCTCCCACGCTGTCTACGCTGTCTACGCTGTCTCTGTATCTTGAGTCGAGTCAGTTCTCGACTCGAGCTTTCCGTCTTGCAGCTATCAATCCTTTCAAGACTCGGCCTACCGCCGGCGGCGACGCCCTGGTTCCACAAGAACTTTAATGCTATTGCCATTCCCCCCCAATAGCTTACAAACGCTAAGCTCAAAAGCCGGCCTCCAGTATAGGGTTGGCGTTTCTTGTAAGTTGCTTCTTCAACTGCCAATTTATTACAACCTCTTATAGAGGAACCACAGTATCGCATACGAACGCGCCAATGGAGAAGTAAGTCCAAAGCAACTTCGTGACTCAAATCTTGCCACTGTACCGAGCTTGCTAGAACGGCAATCAAGTAGTGCTGAATGCTTAGCTCGACAAGGATCTAGTATAAAGACATCACCATCATAAGTTATCAAGACAAAGTAAAGCCTTTGGGGGCTGTGTTGACTTTCAGGCAGGTTATGGACGGTTTCGAGCTTGGAGGCCCGCTATGGCCAGGTAGCTTGAGTCTTATACGTTTATGCATTTGGTCCGGTCGCTGAGCATAAACTGGATAAAACAGTCTAAAAAACAACCCTCAGGTCACTTATACAGGTCTATCTCAATTTCAAAGGAAACAAGCTCTCTCAAAGAAACTGGCCTGAATAGACATCGAAGGCTCGGTCAACAGATCGCGTAGGACTGGCTGGGAACCTTTTGTGGGAACATGGAGGTTGAAACGGAGTTCGGGCCGATGGAGCAACTGACTAGTTAGTAGATGGGATGGCCTTTGCTACTGCACCGATAGACCGATACTTGAAAGCCGCATAAAATCGCAGGGCGATAAGGGTTGTGACGCGCGGGCCGCGGAGCGGATGGGCATTCAAGAAGATGCGCCAAGAAAGCATTGTACAACACAATGCATCTGCGATACATAATGCAAAAGGGCTATGCAGTTGGAAGCTATCAAACTCGGCAATTGCTTTCTCAAGCCAAAAAAAGACGGCATGACAATGCAGCATCCCCTGTAATCGGCTAGCCTTATGGCTGCATCTCAGTATCCACGAGTGAAGAGTCAAACGTTATGCAAGTCATCCAATTATGCCATAACCTCGTACACAACCGGTACCTTGTTTCACGTCACTTAGCAGAGCTAACATCGAATAAATGCTGAAAAAATTGGGGCCGGTTAATAAAGCATTACGCCAAAGTCGTCGTGATATAAGACAAATCGCTGAATTCACCTACGCATGCTCGTCAAGATGAGCACCGCCGGGGTTGAACGGGCCACCGCCTGTAGTTCAAGCCTTCATGCCAACCTTGAGCATTGTCCATGAAGGTTGCTGTGCATCTGACTCGAGGCACATCTATCACTCCACTCGTACTACAATGATATCAATTGCGGAATTATCCGGCTACTACTACGTCGAGCTAATTTGGCAAGGCTGTGCAATCATGATGCAATAGAGTATAAGTACAAGCTACCCATTCTCTTGGGAAAGGCAATTCCGATTCAAAAGAACCATCACATCAAGTGTACAGACCAATTTTTCAAGGACTGAATCTTCAGTGTAAATTCCTGCCAAGATGACAAAATTATCCAATCTTTTTGCTACGGCTCTTTTCGTCTCCAATGTCATTGCTCAGACTGTTAGTGAATCTCCCTCTTCTGCCTTTTTTCCCATGCCACAGGTAAACCCAAAAAAAACCCACTAATGCAAGCTATCATCCAGGACGGCAATCAACCGGCCAGTGGAGGCAGTAACAAGGACATTGAGGCCTCATGCACGACGCCAGAGTGCTTCCAGGACAAGAAGCTGTCCTACTACATAGTATACTCTCCAGAATGTACGAGCGCCGAGCAACACACGGAAGAGGTCTGCCTGGGATCCGACGCGTGGTGCAGCCATGGCGGCAGGGCCAAGCTCTACGGTTCCAAAGAAAAGTGCCTGGAACTTCGTCCCAAGCCGCAGAGCAAGGCCCCGTGGCTGCCCAGAAGCGACGCTCCTTGCAGCGACGAGTCGGAAAAGTGTCTCGGGACAGAAGACGCGTGCTCCCATATCGAAAACGAAATCCTCGTCGCGGAAGCCGTGGAGATGGACCTCGACATCTTTGAGAAGCTCTGTCTCGAGCAGCGCTCCAAGGAAGGCACCGCCGACCAGCCCGAGCAAGGCCCAAGCCCGCCCAAGGAAACACCAAAGCCTTCGCCCACGGCCAGCCCCGAGCCATCCGCGCAGCCCGCGCAGCCCGAGACGCCCTCCTTCCAGCTTCCCGACTCCGAGGGCTGCTCCAAGCCCGGCGCCGACGAGGAGCCGTGCCTCGGCAGCATCGCCTGGTGCGAGAAGCACGGCCAGCAGCAAGGGCTGGGCGACAAGAACGCCTGCCTCTTGACCCGCGGACTGGACGTCAAGGCGTTTGAGGAGACGTTTCAGGGCCTGGTCGCGCCGGTCAAGGAGACCATTCTCACGTGGGCGCAAAACGTCACCAAGAATGCGGCGCTGCGCGAGATTTTGTTCAATTCGACGGCCGAGGCGGCGCAGAAGAGCGTCACGACGGACTTGTCCGGGTTCATGGACAAGGTGCAGGGTTCTCTGGAGAAGCAGGCGCTCGAGGGCCTGCGCAAGGGACTCGAAAAGTACGCCGGACAGAAGCTCTTTTAAGGCAGTCAGGATTGGCACGAATATAGACCCGAGCAATACTCTGTCGTTCTGTCTCGCTGGCAAAAGATTGTGTCCATGTATACTTGGTTCAGTGCATGGCACGAATTAGCAATAGATGATCAGTGTTGAAAAGTAATGCTTGTCTGCACCGTGAGCTTCTAATGTACTTGCTCGAGAATCTGTAAACACGCCGCCTCCCTTGTTATCTTCCAAAGGGTTAGATGCCTAATTATAAACTGTATCACGAGGCGTTAAACCTGCTGTCTGATTGTGTACCCCGTATCACGCTACAGTTTGACAATATTTGCATATAACCCGCTAAGAGCCGTATGATCACACGAGGCTCCCAGTACCATGGAGGAATTAATTGACCCGTCGGAAGCAAGGCCTTAGTTATTTTGCTTTCCCCCGGTGGGGGCTTTGAAACTCAACTCCAGCCTTGTCTAATAAAGTGGCCTTTCTGGGTGGGTCCTTTGCTAGTGGTGGGTGTAGAACAGCGTAGATAGTTAGCTGATAGCCTCATCGTGATGGTGGACTTTTCTCTGCTCAAGGGTATCGGGGGTAGGGATCTAATCCGACGCTTGCACAGAACTGTGCATGTTCCCGAGTCACAATTTAGGATGTAGAAAAAGAGTTTGCTGATGGAGCTGCAGAACAAGAAGCTACGGAAGATGCAGTTGAAAAATCGAGGGCTATCAAGCGAGCACAAGGTAGAGTGTGGCCTGCGCAACCTCGAAGCCCTCACAAATCTAGGTCGAAGCTTGGCATTCGTCAACAATACAGATTCAATTATATAAATGGGGAAAATCACAATGTACTGTTAATAATAAGCGCGAGTGGATGGAATGATGAGACGCATGGAAGAGCGCCTCAAACCGCGTTGATGGGAGAGCGGCAACTGAAATAGGTATGAGAGCGGTCTAATAAAGTCTAGACCGAGGCGCGCCCATCAGTATGCTTATAGCTTGCAGATGGCTGCGGCGTGGCGTTACTTGGGCTGAGGATAGGATATCGCGAAAAGAGAGTGGCACTCTATATCCATCTTCAACTTTACCGTCTTGTCGCATCAATTTTCTTTCTTGTTGACATTTTTTCCTTGTTCAACTAGTGGCATGGCAATTGAAGACGGCGACGGGATTCAAACGCGCGCAGCAGGTTGACGCCGCCATCTCTGCAGAGGGGTCATCAGGGGTGAGGAATCCGGAGAAAACAAAACTGCGGATATTGCTCTTGGTTGGTAAAATTAGACCGACCGGCCATGGCCTCAGGCTGCGAGGCATGGATGTGGGTTGGTCTACTGTAATCTCGAGATACGTACAAGGGGCGTAGCGAGCCTACGAGGAGGTCGTGGGGCCCTTGGCTGGCTGCTGAGAGAAAGGCTTGAGAGAAGAAGCTGAAAGATGCATGAAAAGGGGAAAGCTGAGAAAGGAGAGAGGGAAAGAAGCTGAGGAGAGGTAGCGAGTGTTTACTGTATTAAAAAAAAAAAGGAACAAGAGTAACTGGATTTGTTCTAGGTCGAGAGCTCGAGGCGGCCAAACATGAAATCTCCATAGCGGCGAGGCAATATCAGTCCTCCGTAATCCGTAGAGGACCAACAGCTCTTTTTTTTTTTTTTTTTTTTTTTTTCTTCTTCTTCTTTTTCCCACACAGAGACATACCAGACAACCACAATTGAATAAAATCATATGGTGTTTGGCTGCCAGAAAAAGATGGAGTGTGCAGGGCATGTGGGAACGATCATCAGACAGGCTTTACAGCGGATATCCGTAATGACAAGGCTGATCATGTCTCGGCCGCGAGCGTCGTGTTTCGGGTGACAGGTGCGCGTACAAGTACCCGTGTAGCGCGATAAATACTCGATAATATTGTGCGCCTTGTTTTCCTTGTTGCTTGTTTGTTTTTCTTGTGACTTGTCAACAACCTGTTTTTCAGGTGACTTGTCGGTTGTTTGACTGTTGAGTGGTCAGTGAGACACTCCTTGCTGGTTCCTGCATAAAAAAGTGGGGTGTTTCTCTTTGTCTTTTTCTTGCACCGGGTATTTTCACGGATGGACGGGGATAATTTAGGGGGGCATATCAACGACAGGAATAGGTATGGAGTTTCGGAAGCAAAAGAGCAGAAAACTTGTCATTAGCTAATACGAATGGACTGGCTGACTGCAATTTCTCATGTGCAAAGGTACCAGTCATGACGCGCGTTGTCGGCCCATCTAGAGAATGCGACATCGTATCAATTCTCGATTGTCAAGGGCCAGAGACTCGGTGAACACTGGTAGTGTCAGTCAGGTACCAGTAAATAGTAGGACCTCCTGCGTGCATGATTGGCGTTCAAGCCGGTGTGCGGTTCGGTTCGCACTCCACCGCCGCTTCGGCTTGGCATCTGCGGTATATGCGGTATCAGTATTATTACAGATCATCTTGAGTGAAAAATGCATGCGCAAATCTAGGCGGATTCGGCGCGTTATCCCAGGAAAGCACGACTCCTCCGAACGGATGATTGGAAAAGCCAAGCACCAGTCTACAAAGACCTAATCTCGCACATCTAAATTGGCAGCCAGTAAAAAGGCACGCGTGCCTGAAAGGGCCCACCCACCCCTATCCACCCATGTCCACTGCCCCCAGTGCGCCCCCTGTTGGCTGAACGGTCCGGCGGGCCTCAATGCCAGTTCTAATCCACTGCAATTCAATGCTCCTTTTTTGCAGGCCATTGTAGGCATTGCAGCCCTGCAGGCAACAAGTTGCTTGTCTTTGGCTGAGCTTCTTGTGACTGCCACAATAACAACAACGCCTGCCTCACCTCCAGACCTCCACCCCCTACTTACCACTAGCCGCCCGTATAAAGAACGCCCTCCTCCAATCCTCCCACACCCGTCTTCTTTTTCTCCTCTTCACCCACACACATTCATTCATTGCTATACCATTACCCTGACTTTTTAGTCAATTTCACTCGTTAATCAAAACATCCATCAACCCTATTTTCGACACTCCCCGTCCCAAAAAACCTAATACCGACAACATGAAGTTCTCCGTCGCTGCCGTCCTCGCCGTCGCCGCTGGTGCCACTGCCCACTCCAACGTTACCGTCACCACCGAGGTCGTTGATGTCTACACCACCTACTGCCCCGAGGCTACTCAAATCACCCACGGCACCAAGACGTACACCGTCACCGCGCCCACCACTCTGACCATCTCTGAGTGCCCTTGCACCATCACCCGCCCGGTCACTGTCACCTCGTCTGTTGTCTGCCACAACTGGTAAGCACCTAGCATCAAAATTGGTACAAATACAAAGAAGAAGAAAATGTCCTAACAACTTGCAGCCCCAAGCCCACTGGCGCTCCTCCTGGACCTGCTCCTGCTCCCGCCCCCAGCTCCAACGGCACCGTCCCCGCCAACCCTACCCCCAGCGCCCCTGCCCCTCCCACCGCTGGTGCGGCCAAGGCCGTCCCCGCCCTTGCCGGTCTCGTCGGCCTCGTCGCTGCCCTTCTGTAAATCGAATGATCGAGTCAATCGCCGTCGACATCAACCGTTTGGTTTCATTCGTTTGAGTTGGGGTCCACGGCCACCATGTGGTGAAGAGATTTTGGTCTACAGTTGGTAGCAATGGGTACTTGGCGCTACAACATGGACATACGACAGGATTTGGTACATAATTACGCTTTGGGGTCTTGCCGCTGTGGGGATTATACCGGCCACGCTTGCTCCAGACACTTCAGTTGTATATTCTGTTTTTCTCGGCTCGGATGGGATTTGCCACCTAGACATGTGTGTGTGCGGTCTGTTTTGTGGTCGGGATCATCAAATGGTTTCCTAGCCTAGGAGAAATTGGGTTACTGTCCTGCCTCTTGCAGCATCCTATGTCTCGACAAGTATAATTCGAAGTCATTTTTACCCCGATTCGCTTCCCGTGGATGTCTTGCGCTCTTCTAGGGGTGCTATGGGTTTTACTCTGTGGGTGTTTTATAAATTTGGACAAGTTTTGTTGCCTAAAATTTACATGGCAGCAAAAGCCAGTTTTGGCCCAACGTCTTGAACCGTGAGCTCGTATGCCTTTGATCTTGTTGCCGTGTGAGCTCGTGCCTTTGATCTCCAAGCATGCCTAATATTCCCCATGTAATTTGTAATGGACCCGGCCCGAGCAGAAAAACGGTCAATGCCGCCCGAATTTGTAATGGGTCTGGGGAGGCTCCATCTCGACCCAATCTCGGACCGTCGGCGTTCCCTTTTGCTCCAATTGTCCACTAAAAAAAAATCGACAGAGCCCAAGATCAAACGAACGCGCCCGCTGTCCAACGTGGGCAGCCAATCGAAGCCTTTTTTTGGTGGGCACCACCGGAAATTAACAATTACGGGGCGGCCTTGTGCGCCCGTCGCGCCCATCGCGCCCTACAAAAAAAAAAAAAGGTTTTCGGCAGTGCCCAAACAAGACAAAAAGAACTTTGTCGTTGGGCACATTGACATGATTGTGATTAAAGATTCGGTTTTTATGACGAGTCGGAAAGGGATAGTATTGCAAAGCCTCTTGCTTTCATAGATGAAGGGTGATTGCTACCAACAGCATAAGTTAGTTGGAGTGTGAAGGTGAGCTGGGCGCTAGAGCCACGGCTGCCCCCCATTGCCAGCGTGCGGCGGGGGTTCGCCAGCGTGGCCGTCGCACACAATTGACCAGTGTACGAGAGAATTAAAATAAGATCGGCGGGCAGATAGAACCCCGCTTGATTGAAAATTCTATTTCTTTTTTTTTTTTAGGCGATTGCATTTTTGCCAACTAGTGCGGAGAATGTGCCTGCTCGATGGTGATGTAACTGATTGTCGGCTTGTGCTTGAGAAAATGGGAGAATAGAGGCTATCGGTTTTAGTGAGTCTGACTTGGTAGAGTTAACAGGCATCTATTTGAACGAAGGAATGGTTCTCTCTTCCTTTCATTCTTGAATTCTCAGGAAGCTGCAAGGACATGTATTAGCAGCTAGATGCAGAGGCAACACGGCGGAACCATTTGCTTACCCGGTAGATGAATTTAGTATTCCGATCACTAGATTCATGGGGTGCTCGGAAGCGTCGTGACGTAAAACCGAGTATCGTAGCTTTGGAGCGCATGTCCCGGTTACTGTTATTTTTCATGTTTTCGATTTACCGCTCTTTTAGACCTTTTTCCGTGAGCATCGTTTTACACGGCTTTAGCCAGTCGGTTCTTATGGAAACTAAAAGCAAGAGGCCTGCATCTCAGTATACCCTGCCATGGCATTACACACCGGAGAACCAGTCAAGGGGCAGGAAAAAACAGCCGTGGCATATCGGAATCAAGGAAACCTTCCGAAACTGTAAACATCGCATCCACAACTTCTGTATTGTGACCAGCATCCAACGTAGCCCAAAACAATCATCTCTACCACCTTTGACAGTAATTGGATCCAAGAGCCTTGTCACTAGCAAAAGATGCTGAGACTGAAAAGCTCTGTTCAACTGGTTGAATGACAACATCAAGCCTTGCACTCCCCCCATCCCCGATGCCCTCCGTCCGGGGAAATGGAAGCCCATCTGGAGAAGCGGAGACATCTGCCGGCTAGCTCTCCATCATAGCCGCGCAAAACGAACCGGGACGCCCTCATTGGCTGCGACCATGTGCCGAGCCCCCCCACACGAGCTCTCCGATATAACCCAGCATTCATCAAATTCCCAGTGTATCAACATTTCACGTCCGTCTCCTCAATCACTCATCTTTCTTTTCCCCTTGACTATTGACCCTTTGATACACCAAGCTACCCGGCTGCGCAAAAAAAAAATCAGGACATCCGCTAAAGAGGCAAGGGGGACTGCCGACGCCCGCACCACGCGCCAGGAGAAATGCACATCCAGGACGAGATCCTGCAGGAGAGCCTGCGGCAGCCCGAGGTCTTTTGGGCCCGTCAAGCCGCGCGCCTGCACTGGCACAGGCAGCCCGACGCCACGCTGCGCGCCCTCGACAAGACGCTCGCCGACGGCACGGCGCACGCCTCCTGGGAGTGGTTCCCCGGCGGCGAGCTGTCCACCTGCTACAACTGCGTCGACCGGCACGTGCTCGCGGGCCGCGGCGACAATGTGGCCATTTACTACGACAGCCCCGTTACAAACACCAAGACGCGGTATACCTACAGCCAGCTCCTCCAAGAAGTCGAGACGCTGGCGGGCGCACTCCGCCAGGAAGGCGTGAATAAGGGCGACGTCGTCATGGTGTACAGTGAGTCGCCTTGATATCCGGGGGAGGAGGGGGCTTTACTTTGATCTGGTAGGGAAAAAAAAACTTTTGCTGACCCGCGCGCGGCAGTGCCCATGATTCCCGCCGCCATCATTGGCATCTTGGCGATTAACCGCCTCGGCGCCGTGCACTCGGTCGTCTTTGGCGGCTTCGCGGGCACCGCCCTCGCGCAGCGCATCGACGCCTGCCGGCCGGTACTGCTCCTGACGGCGTCGTGCGGCATCGACGGCGCCAAGCCCCCGATCCCGTACCGGCCGCTCGTGGAAGAGGCCGTCCGCCTCGCCGCGCACAAGCCGCGCCGCACCATCATCTGGCAGCGCGAGGAGCTGCGCTGGGGAAAGACGGACCGCGTGCGCCAGTCGTCGTGGCAAAAGTGGGTGCGCAGCGCAAAGGACCGCGGCGTCAAGGCCGACTGCGTGCCGGTGGGCAGCGGCGATGCCGTGTACGTGATTCACACGTCCGGCACGACGGGCGCGCCCAAGGGCGTGCGCCGCGACGCGGCGGGGCACGCCGTCGGCTTGAATCTCTCCATCGGCTACCTGTTTGGCATCCACGGCCCCGGGGACGTTATATGCACGGCGTCGGATATCGGCTGGGTCGTGGGCCACTCGTACATTGTCTACGCGCCGCTGCTGGCGGGCGCCGCGACGGTGCTCTACGAGGGCAAGCCGGTCGGGACGCCCGACGCCTCGTCGTTTTGGCGCCTCGTCGACGAGTACAAGGTGAATGCGCTGTTCACCGCGCCGACCGCCCTGCGCGCCATCCGCCGCGACGACCCGGACAACAAGTTCCTGACGCAGGCGGGAGAGCGCGACGGCCTGCGCTCGCTCAAAGCGCTGTTCCTCGCGGGCGAGCGCTCCGAGCCCAGCCTCATCTCCATGTACCAGGCGCTGTTTGACAAGTACGCCGCGCCGTCGGGCGCGCACGTCATTGACAACTGGTGGTCGACCGAGGTCGGGTCGCCGATGACGGGCCGCGCACTCGCGCCGCATACCGCGCGACGCGACCGCCAGAGCAGCAGCACCACCGCACCACCTCCCGTGCACCACCCGCCGCCGCCGCCGCCGCCGCCGCCAATCAGGCCAGGCAGCGCCGGCAAGGCCATGCCGGGCTTTGACATTCGTGTCGTCAATGATGACGGCGAGGAGGTGGCGCGCGGGAGCATGGGCAATATTGTACTCGGGATGCCGCTGGCGCCGACGGCGTTTCGCACGCTGTGGGGGGACGAGGCGCGCTACTACAAGAGCTATCTGAAGAGGTTCGACGGCAAGTGGATGGACACGGGCGACGCGGGCATGATTGACGATGAAGGCTACGTGCACGTCATGAGCCGCAACGACGATGTGCTCAACGTCAGCGCCCATCGCCTCTCCAGCGGTATTTGAGCCCCCACAACCCGACTAAACCCAGGATCTTCAAAGAAAAAGAACATGAGCTAACTTGAAGAAAACAGGCGGCATCGAACAAGCCGTGTCGTCGCACCCACTTGTCGCCGAGTGTTGCGTAGTCGGCATCCCCGACGCGCTCAAGGGCCAGCTGCCATTTGCCTTTATCACGCTGTCCGAGTTCGCCGGCGCGGAGCACATGTCCTCGGCGATCCCCTCCGACAAGGTGACGGCCGAGATCCAGTCGCTGGTGCGGACGCAGGTGGGCGCGATTGCGACGCTCGGGGGCATCATCCAGGGCCGGGGCATGATACCCAAGACGCGGTCGGGCAAGACACTGCGGCGGGTGCTGCGGGAGCTGGCGGAGAATGCGGTGCACGGGGAGTTTGAGCGTCCGGTGGCGGTGCCGAGCACGGTCGAGGACGCGGCGGCGGTGGAGGTGGCGAGGGGTAAAGTGAAGGAGTACTTTGAGAGCATGGGGCACAAGCACAAGGCGATTGAGGCCAAGGCGAAGCTGTAGAGATGTTGTGGGGAGAGAGAGAGAGAGAGGAATCAATGTAGAGGATGCTTAGAGGAGATGAAAGGTGGTGGATGAGTTTACAATATTACATGATCAATATTTACAAGTATAGATTTCTCCAACAAGTTGTTATATTAGCCCAATGATGCATTGATCCAAGGGCCAACTTTAAAGCCAGCATCCAACTCCCCTCTACCTCGACCTTGTATTTCCATGCATACCCATACATATTACCCATTCAAACAAACGCTAGTAGGTTGCGGCAAGTCATCCACGCGCGCGCGCGCACAACACCGTTGACCCTGCAGCGGTTACATGTCCCCCCCCCCCCGCCTCTCTTATCTCCATCATGCCGCGACATCGTATTCTCCGACTTGATCATCCTGTTCTACAGCATGTTATTCTGGTTATGGGGGGAGGGGGGGTTAGGCTTATGCAAGGCAAAAAGCAAGGGCGCGCTGCCATTGTTGCTTTGCTTTCGTGCGCTTTGCATCACCTCCCCCCGCAAAAAAAAGCGACCTTGTCTGAGATTTGGAACGAGGCGGCGGCGGCGGCGGCACAGCAGGAGGGTAAAAGTTGTGGAACGAGGCAGTCTTTTCTTCTTCTTCTTTTTTTTTTCCTTTTCTTTTTTTTTTTTCTATACCGCTTCTTCAAATGGGGGCCTTGTTCATTCTCCCACAAAGGGAGAATGAACCGACAAGAATAGAGGCAGTCAAACCAATTACCGTCTAGGCAGCACAGACAGGTATAGAGGAGATTGGCGATGCGGATACTCTAATGATATATTTCATTCATTTTCCCCGCTTGTACTTTGTATCTCGGTTGTTGTTTGAGATGAAGCGGGAGTGACAACAACGAGGCAATCTCAACACGCGGTGTATGCAGTGTGTCGTCCCTCTGTGCAACACACTCTTTTCTTCCTTCCCGCAGGGCACATCCAATCATTTCTATACCGCCCATCTTTTTGTTGACCAAAGATTCCCCTTTCTTGTCTTTTTTTGCCCGCAACAAGCATATACCCGTTTGCCACAAAAAACTCCCACCCCGTCCCAGTGGCGCCTTTTTTTTGTGTCATTTGTCTATTCTTTCCCGCAATTCCTTTCCCTCCATTCTCGTGTGTGTAACGGCGAGGCAAAATCTCTTGAAATGACCAAAGTTATATCACGCGCATTAGCTCCCGCCCGTTCTTATTTTAAAGAACAAGGAGTGAACAGAAAACGCCACGGTGTGACAGTGTGTCTTGCGGCCAGAGGAGGAGGGGGGAGAGGGGGGGGGTTGGTAACCAAGGCAAAAAAAGGCAAATCAATGACGTTGAACAAAAAAGGGTGGTACGTAGAGATGAAGCCTTGTGACGGGTGTAGATTGTATAATGTCCTTTTCATTTGGGGGCCGAATGGTTATTGGTTGGTGGGAAAGCAAGTTCTAGGCCAGGCGTGCGACCTGTTTTTGTGTACCTCTGTTGTGTATCCTTTTGTGTATCCTGTTGTGTACCAGTAGGTACGTGGTTTCTCTCCCCTTGTTCGACGTCGGACAAGGGCGGACTTGCGTGGTCTGGAAGGGGGACAAGGAGTACTGAGTACTCCGTACTGGTACTTTCGATGCTGGTCGAGGGGCGGGGGCGGGTGAAGCGATACAAGGGGAGGGGGTTGGGAGTGAGCGCCATCATTGATCCTTTGTCTGGGGCCATTACGGAAGAAGCAATCTTCTTTTTCCTTGCTTCTCGGTTGTTGTGATGTTGGAGATTGAGGAGCAGGGGGGGGGGGGTTCCCTAAATCAGGCTGGCTTCTTGGAGAGGCTGTAGACGCTCGACTGTCGGTGGGGGGCAATGTCGAGATTTGCAAATCGCGCCTCGGGAAGGCGTCTGCCGACGCGGATGCTTTCAAGAACCCTGAGACATGTTAGTACAATTTATTTTTAGCTTTCTTCTTTTCTTTTTTTTCCCTTTCCCCTCTTGCGTCTGCCTAGCTGAGGGGTGGTTGGATGGATGTTGCTGTTTTTTTTACCCATCATAGACTTGTTTGCATCAAGACATGCAGACGGGCCGTTGTGATGGGCCGGTATTTCTTGATTTTTCTTTTTTCTTTTTGTGTTTTTTTCCTTGAAAAAAACAACAACGGAGGAAATAACACAGGAAAAGAGGAAAAGAAAAAAAACATACCATTCAACGCCAACGTATTTGATACCATTGCCGCCTCGTCTCCGAATCTCGCGGTCCATCTTGGTGCCCGCCAGTCCGCCACCACATCCCGCACTGCTGCTGCCGCTGATACTGCCGCTGATACTGCCTGCTGGACGTCCGAGGACAACGTGCGTGACGTGCCGCCGGGCGAGATGCAGCGCCACGCGTGCGCCATGGGCGGCTAGCAGCGTCTTGAGCTTGTAGTCTGAGACGAGCGGCGCCGTGCTGCCGTTGACGTGGACGACCAGGCCGGCAAAGATGAGGCTCTGGCCGGCGCTCTCTCCATTTCTCCGCGCCACCTCGTCTTTTTTTACCTTTTCTGATGATGCTTCTTCTGCCACCACTGCCAAAGACGACATGGTCTCTTTCATGGAGCCAGGCCTGACCAGCATTTCCATGACGCTCTTTGGTTGTCGTTGCGTGGGTTTACCGTCTTGCGACGCTGGCGGTGGCGGTGGCGGGACGTGGCTTTGTGTCTTTAGCTGCTGGTTGATTTTCAAGGCGCGGGACGCGCGCCACGAGGTTTCGGAGACGCCATCGGTCTCGCGGCGGGATGCCTCGCGGCGCTGGTGGCCGGTCGAGGACGAGTTCCACGGGTCAAAGGGCCGGGGATGGGAGGACGGCGGCGGCTTGGGGAGGGGATTTGTGTACGTCTTCATAGCGGGTTGCACGGCACTTGTCTCCGTTTGGCCTTGTCTGACGGGTGTTGTAGGGTGTGGTGATTCCCGTGTCAAAGAGTGTTTTTTTGCGGCAGAGACAAGAAAGTTGGTTGGTTGGGTTGGGAAAATTCACGGTCGTTGGTTGCCCCGTCGCGCCAACGCGGTGAAGAGTTGACAAGACGCGCTAGGCGATACTGAAGCGTAGGACAAACACATCTCGAGAGTGCCACTTTTCTGAGAAGAAAAAAAAGTCTCTGAAAAACTGTCGGTAATTTTTGAGAGACTCAGATGAGGCTCTTGTTGTTCAATGTTTCAACACTTGTTCAACTGTCGTGCTGCATGGAGTTGTGCGCGTGTCTGTGTCTGTGTGTGTACTGTCCATTTTGGACAGACGCGCCAACCACGCTCTTCTTTGAGACGAGTTGTTGTCATGTTTTTGTGAAAAGTATTTTACACTAAAAAGAAATAGGACGACAAAGACAGAAAAAAAGACAGCAACGTTGTCAATACGGCAACAAATATCCGGTCAATAAGCCGGCAAGTCCAAGCTCTGGCGGGAGGGCCAACAAGGGCCTTTTTCATTCATCTTGCTGTGCCATCTAGTTTCCGGTACTTGGGGAAAAAAAAATTGACACACATTAGGGACTCGAGAATGGTTCGCAGATAGTAAAGCTACTGTACGGAGTAAATGTACAGACATGTACAAGTAAGCTGTCAATTGCTCAAGCGTACAGCGTGTGTACCTGTCAGCTGCAAGATGCCGATTTCATGTAACATGCAAGACTGTACATGAAGTGTGTGCATTTTGCGCACCCCCCCAGTGCCCCTCCATCTCGCTGGACCATGCAGCTCTTCTCACCGGGTTTCAAACGTCAAAGCAAACGTTGACCGATAAGAAATAAAGAGAGAGAGAGCGGTCGTTTGTATCACCAAATTTTGAGTCTTGTTTGTTTGTCTTTCAACAAGTCACGAAAAGGTTGCGCCGGCCGGGGGCTGTCCACGGGAAAAGCCTCAGCCCAGCCTCTCAGCCCCAGCACAAACCCAGCAAACATGACCGCCGTCCTCTCTCTCCCCTTGTAATAACAAAGAGGGGGGGGGGGACTTGGATCTGTGGCCCGTTTGCCCATATTTTATTTTAGCCCGGCACGGAGGGAGGCGGCCGAAATTCGTAGTTTGCAGAAACGGATAGAGTCTTGAGGGCTTAAGCAAAAGATAGGCAAATGAATCAATGAATAAATGTATGAAAATGGTATGATTCGACGTTGCGCATGGTCAATTTCCCATTATCAATATTGAAACCGCAATTGGGTGAGGCGGCAGGGGTCAAAAATGGGGGACAGACTGTGAGTGACTGTACGAGATGCTACACACACACACGCACACACACACGCCCTCGGAGCAAATGCATGACAGTTGCCGACAATGCCTGCAATAATTGCCATCTATCAATGCATCATCATCATCATCATCATTATTATCATGATTATCATCATCATCGTCATCATTACCGTCAGCCCTGAACAGCCCATCTTCAGCACATGTACGTATATACTCCGTAGCAAGCAAAGAGGCGGGGTCTCCGTCCCGGCTGCAACGGCCCGTTATTGCAGAAAAACCGTTCATCTTTCTCGCTCTCTTTCTTTCTTCATCGGGTGTATCTCTATTTTTTTTCTTCTTCTTTCTTTTTTGGTCGGTAATAATGGTCATGATATCATCGCCGACCCCTCTACCCTTGATACTATCTTTTTTTTTTTATTTTTTCAATCAATTGACATGACAAACAAGACAGACACCCCCCTCCATCAACAAATCAGCTCGGATCCTCCCCCCGTTTTCCCGTCCGGAACCAAAGCCGGGCGGATATCTCAGCACACATATTATTATTACTCTGTAATAAACAACCACACCCCATCCGATGTGAAATGGACAAAAACCGACAATGACAAGACTATCCAATCGAGGGCCTGTCAAGTCTGACAATGCTCGCTCATTTCCCACCATTACCATAACTAGTAATAATGTGGTGATATAATCAATAGTATAAAGGCGCTGAAATCTCGGCCGGCTCGTCTATCAGTACCCCGCCGTCTCGGGTGGCTCATTCATTTATCCTGTTGGACCCCCACCACCATTATCATCAACATCATCATCAAGCCTTGTAATAAATGCGTGATTCTGCCCATTATTAGGACTCAGCTGGCCCCCTTCGTCTTGGCCGACCCGGAACGGGTGTGGACATGTGCGGCAATCTCGCCCGACTATCAACTTACACCACGGCCCCCCGGCCCCTCAGAACCACACTTTTAAAAACCCCTGCCTTGTACGGATGTAAATACGTAAATGGGAGTCAGCAGAAATGTCATCTTACACAAGAGCTCCTCTTTTCTTCTCCCGTTGACATTGTTCATAATTTAATCTATACAAGTCCGTATAGCTGTCAAAATCTGTCTCTCAACAATGACTAGGGGTGTCGCTACCCCCTGCCATCGGAACTTGTCCCCCCTCCCCCCAGCAATCGGCTCTGCATGTTCCTGTGCTGCTATTTTTAAAAAAAGAGTACCCTTTAGTACATATGTACATGCTTTATCAAAGAGTTCGTTGAGCCAAGACTTGTACATTGATTATCTATTTGTCACCCTCGTTGTAAGAAAAAGCCCGAGAGGCCGACGGATGTCTGTGTACTTTGTATGCGCGCGCGAGAGCGTTAAACAAAAGCCCACAGCGGGAAAAAGCAAATTGCCCACTCCTCCTCCCCCCTACTAACAATGATTCCCCCAGCCATCAATCTTTCTTTCTTGTCGCCGTTTTTTTTATACGCGATTTTTTTTCTGCTGGGGAAAATGACATCAAATTGGCCGATTGCTGATCTCATCTCACACCTCTTTTGAGTAACAAATTCCCGTCTGGAGCTCTTTATTGACCCCCTCCTTTCAAGATTGCTTGGGCAAACACATACACACAACACGCACACTTTGAACACACATACACACACACACAACACACACACACACACACACACACACACACACATCTTGATATGAATTTACCACGTACTGGTACGTCCAAGCGCCGCCTCACGGGTCTGTGTCAAATTCTCTTTTCCCATTCATTACTCGTGACCGCGCCGCGCCGCGCCGCCGCCGCCGCCGCCCCCCGCCTTTTCATCATAGCGTCTGTTTCACCAACGCCTCTTCTTTCTTTCTTTTTTCCCTTGCCGTGATCGTTCATCTACATGGGCGTAAAAAAAAAAATCTCCAATAACTAGTTTTTTTTTCCTCCCGCTAGCGGGCTTCTCTTCAGCATGTATAACTACTAGGTTCAACTATGAATAAACTCATCAAACGGTCAAAACACCACCCACACAACATGCCATTGTCACCTGCTCATGCACACCATGCCTGCATGACGTGCAAAAAATATCTTGCACCACCCACCTTGTTTCCATTGATCAATCTCTCTTCCTCTACATGATGTGTGACGAGATTTAATCAAAAAATCTAATTATATCTTTTTTTTACGTCTTTTTTTTCCTAAAAGAAAGATTTCAAAGTCGTGGCAACGAGTTGAAAAACAAAACAATATCCACCTCCCTCCCGCCTTTGTCACGACGACGAGTCAAAGCCCATGCATGGTCCTACATATCCACCTACTGATATCCATCAACACGCCGTGCCGCCCCGAGCCCCCGGACCTTTCTCTTTCATTCAGCCCCCCTTGTTGTTGCATGTACGCATCTTTTTCTTTTCTTTTCTTTTCTTTTCTTTTTTTTTTGCCCCAACTAGATAGAATGAAGAAATCAGCCCTGGCTAATTAATCCCCCCATTTGTCATTCTCAAAACTGCCCATGGGGGGGCCGTGGGCTGGGCTGCAGCCTGCCTACCCGTTGGCCCGCCCGCCCGCCCTCCCGCCGCCGCTATCACCCCATGGGCTCGGTCAAGCCAGTCTCTAACAAAATTTCAGCGGAAAGTTCCCTTTTTTTTCAGACTGTCCTTGTCCTTTCCCTATTCGTAGACGGAAATGAAGGAAATGTGAGGAATAAAACTGCTCAATATTAGCCAATCGTTACGTGGGGTGCATCCATCATCTCGCTCATATAATGACCATAATTTAGCCCAATCACCAAAAGAATCCGATTCGTAAATCTAAACGAGAAATTCCTAGCCTTGCCCATTTCATTCATACGCATCTAATATCATCCATACGGAATACTACTTACCCTTCGGCAAAAGGAACCACCCACCAACCACCCCACTGTCGCCGCCGCCACCGAGGCGCTGCAAAAGATCCTACGAAAATCCCCAAGCAATGTCTGCTAATAAGACCATTATTTCTCACTAAATATTCCTTTCTTCCCTTTCCGGCGAAAGCTCATATCTGCCTCGTAGTATACCTTTCCTCGGCTCTTTGATTTTTTTCATTTTTTTTTTTTTCATTGCAGGACCGTTCATGCAACAGCACAAAAGGGGGGTCGTGCAGATTTTCCAACATGACAACGTTATTATTCCGACGTGCTTATTTACCCCGTAGCCCACGTCTTGTACAGCAAGCACCGGCAACGCACGTCCTTTGTTCATAGTTAGACTTTGAGATGGCCGAGTAATCATCTCAGACAAGACATACTAGTTAGGGGACGATGGTATCCGTACCGTTCGGCGTCAGTCTTTCTTACGCACCGTTTCATCTTTCCCCAGCCCGCCGACCATCTTGCCTCACAGCGTTACATCCATCCCATGGGGACGCTGGCCGGAAAAAAAAAAAAACAACGCAGCAGTGACATTCCAATTCCTCTTTTGTGACTTTTTTTTCTTTTCCCTTTTCTTTTTTTTTTCTTTTAACCACCCCCGTCCCAACCTGCCCCCCCCCTCCTGGTTTGGTGGGCTTGCCGCACGGGAAGACTAATGTGCCTCTATGCACACTTGCGGGACTCTGTTACTAGTAGTAACTCCTCTCTCTGCCTCATCTTTGCTTCCTTTTTTCACAAGCTCTTCACAAGCTACTCCGTACATAGTAGTGAGCCTTTTTCCTTGTATCAAATATCCACTACGTAATCGGAAAGCACCGCAACGCCGCATTGCCGTTCTAGTCTAGCTAGCTTCCCTGGATACTAATAGTCAGAGCCTTCGCGGCGGCGGATGCTGAGATGGGCGGCATATGCACACTGGTCTTGTCCGTACGAACGAGCCCCCCACCTGCGTGTCCATCTGCGATCTTTGGAGATGCACCACGCATGTCTCTCTTCTTTTTCTTGCCTATGGTGTTACTGTGCTCTGTACCTGACACAAAAGGAAACTCTGCGGCGCACGCATGCATGCACTGCATCCCGTCTTGTTTCCCTCTTTGCTCACCCTGTCCACACCCCCTCCCCCCCCCCATCTTATAGATTGTTGGGGGCGAAAAATTAAGTCATCTCTTTAAACAAGTTCAACTCGTCAGAAAAGAGGCCGGCACACCTTGTATCGACAACTCAGCCCATAAGATTGACCACCCCTCCATTGGACGTGAACCCTGCACCTCGAAACGGAGGGGTCCTGGTCATCCGTTCAATATCCAGGGCTGAAATGTCACCAAATGTGACCCGTATCAGCATCTCTTGTATGACATCGAGTCAGGTATCTTGTATCTCGTCATGGGACACATTACTTTGAGCAAACAAGAGCTTGTCTGCCGTGCCCAAATCCGAGACTTTTTGTTCCAGTGCGCTGAAAAAAAAAACCGTTTGTCGAAGCGTCGAGGCCCAGCTCCCCCGAGCATCACCTCCCTGTGTGTTTGGACAGAGAGGTCAGCCACATGTGCATGGGCACCATTTCCTATTCTCTTCACACCATTCTGCACAAGTACTATATCATTGATGCTGCACACCCTCCCATGAAGAGCTACATGCAGATACATGCAGATACATGCAGACACGTCGCCAGAACAGCCCATCTGGCTTGGGACGAAGGCCACTAGTTCAACGCACATCCGGGTATGCAAGGGAAAGAGGGGCACAGCCTGCGAAAAGGGCCAGTAGTAGCAACACATCCTTCAGCCTGCGTCTCGCCACACGGGAAGGAGATGGCAGCGCAGCGCGACAATGCACTGCTGCTGCCTGCAACAGGCGGTGAGGGGCATGCACCGAATCCACGGGGGGGAGGGGGGGGGTGTTGCATCGACTTCGCATGTGGTCGCCTTAACGCTGGCTGGTCTGAACCCCAGTCGCCCAGCCTCAAGTAAGACATTCTGGATATCAAAGACGAATCCCGACCACAAGGGCACAAGAGTCAGTCAGAAACATGGCAAACCTACAGCAAAACAATCAAAAAGTGCAGTCTTGCTTGAATGTCAAAAGAAAGCAAATCAAGCTTTGACACAACCTTTTTGATCCGAAAGCTGCTGTAAAGTGGTTCGACCGAGCACTTGACCGATTAGCTTGCTGACGTTTCCACGTCGTGCCGCCTTGCTCCATGGTCCTACGCCGCAAAGAGATAAAAAGGATCATCTGCCATTATGCGAGAAAAACGAAAAAATCAGCCACCGGCCGAGTAGCTACATAGGTGTCATTGACAGACTATCTTTCGGAGTGGCGGAGATCTTACCAAGGTCATTAAATAGTATTTATCTTGCGGCCGCCTCGAATTTGCAAACCCCACGCCCCAGACCCTCCCTGGTTTGCCAGAGATTTGGGAGGTGGGTGGTCTTTGCTTTCGGCTCAACCATGTCGTTCGCTGGACTAGTTAGCTTGCCTGGCCGAGGCCGAAGGGCGAGAATGAAATCCCACCTGTTCTTTTTTTCCTCTTGTGAGAAGACTCAGGGCAAAGGCGACAAAAGCCCTTCTCACACACTCTCTCTCTGCTGCTCGGTGAGGCGAAGAAAATGTTTCTTGATCCCTTAGAGAAAAAAAGGACAGCTGCTCGATAAAGGGAAGATCCGGCACAGCTGCGCGCGCATACTTTGTGCATAAAAAGCCACCGATGGAGTGGCTCAGCCTGAGCCAGCGCAGCAAGGTGGCACGGGAATCGCTTTGCTTGCATTACTCCAGTATGCAAACTGCACATGTGGCAACCCGCGGAAGCACGCGTGCAGAACCGGCCTCCTAGACTGTTATAGTCGATCCAACTATAAAACGACGGCCAGTTGGGCTACCATCCACATCCAGCCATCAATCAGATGGACCCGTCCTTGTCGCTCGCAGAATCTCGCGTTACCCAATGCAATATTCCCAAAATTGGCGAAAAGTGAATTGATAGCAAACTTCCGGGCCACAAGTTCCGATCAAGTTTGTGCATACGACTGCGCCGCCCCTTCACTGCCTGTGCTATCGTGCGTGCCCTTTTGTCAGGGCATGTGGTTGGTTGGGCAGGGCATAATCATCAGTTCGGCGTGGGGTAGTCAGTTTTCCAGCCTTGCTTCTCTTTGGCTTAAATCCATACCAGTAGCACCACTTGCACCACTTGCACCAGTAGCTAGCTTGTTGCTTGCCTCGCGCCGAGCCATACAGACGCTATTGTTTCTGGCAAAGAGCCAGGTGCGGGCGGGCTTGGCCAACGCACAATTTTTCTCAAGCTAATAACTTAAACCCTGGTTCACCCACAAGACCCAGCCCTCGTCGCACAACCAAGGTCCTGTGCCACGCCCCCCCGAATAGACGCTAAGTACTCAGTACCGAGTATGGATAGACGAGACAATCAATCCCATCCATCAGCATAAATGACCAGCCTTTTTCGCCTCACTTCAAGTTGCCTCTCCAACATGGGGGGTCATGACCGGCAGAGGCTTTGATCTAATGCATGTAGCGGTATAGGCACAATGCCCTTGTGCGTCTGTAGATCCGCCAGGCATTTGTGCATAAGCAAGAGCATCGTTATCGAGACCTGAATCGCAAGCAGATCCGAGCAACGCTCACTTCAGCTGCAACAGCATAATAATCCTCGGGCTGTTAGTCAATCGCTTAAATGATCCCAGCAATAATAATGCGCTGTCAGTTCATCACGGGCCTGGTCTATGCCCACGCCCCTGTCAATATCCGAATCCTTCCAACCCTCACACCTTGAATCGTACTGAGTAAACTTAGGCAGTCGTTCGCTCCCCCGACAAAACACACCTGGAAAGACGGCCCAAAATTTGAGCCAAGTGGAGGAGAGCGGCCTGGGCTTTTGCCCATCGGCCTTCGCAGTGCTGGTCCGCCCGCATCTTATCCAATTGAGGTTGTAGTGGCGGACATTGCCAGTGTGCCAGAACAACGTGGAAAGCCCTCATTGGACTACTGGTGGTCAGCTCCCAACCCCTGTCCCGACCGACGCCACTTTGTTGTGGATGGACAAGGAAGAAGAAAAGGCGAGAATCCACCACAGCAAGGCTACTCTGCGGACGAGTATAATTCTTCGTGGCAACACGGCGCGCCGTATTGAGTCTTGACTCTTGACTCAGTTAGCTGTAGCTCCTTCGATCCGGCCTGGATAGTTTTGCCATCGCATTCGCCAACTCTGGAAAGCTTGAGTGCTATCCCGGTTGCTAGCTCGCTCAATGTAGTTGGCGGCTTGTGAGACACCATAGCATTTTATATGTCTGGCATCTCGAATCGAACACAAGCAGCAGCGTTGTAATTCAACAAGCACTTTGCTTGTTCCTGCAGCTCGGTCACCTGTGGACATGTTAATCGGTTCCGGTGACACGCAAGAACTTTTGTCAAGGTCTTGCGAGCGGCTAGAGAGAAAACAGCAGTAAGCTGTAGGCCCAAAGACCCTGGCGTAGACGATCGCTGCCAAACCCTGTAGCCACGGGCCAGAGTCACCCATCGGCTCTGCAGCCTTGGATGGGGTTACGCGGGAAGACTAATGTATGCACGGAAAACGGAGCGCGGGCTGGCGAAACCACGACGGAGCCATCCACCGAGAATGCCATCGATGCTCCTCCCACATGGGCGCCGAGCTTCTGCTTACCCCCTCCTTCGTCCCACAGGCGCGGCAGGTATTATGCAGCCAGAAATAGCGTCGCAGTAGCAACAACCCCCGATATTCCTATATCGCACTGCTGGCTGGATTCAGAGCATAGTGGCATGATGCGACCGTCTTACTGATACTGTCGGGAAGGCCTTGAGCCGATTTTGGCTTTGGCTTTCTGTCTTGTCATGACAAAATTACACTGATAACCCGGTTTTCAAACGGCGAAACATGTCGTCGTCACACTAACTGGCTGCTCTGAGACCTACATAGCCGCTGCGCATGTCATGCAAGTGCTCAATCGGCCAATCGCCCCCCGACTAGTTGGCTGCAGGGACTGGCCGCTGTCAAAACGCAGCTTGCCACATGTGTAGTGGCTGTTATCACACCTTGACGTAGATACCTGACAGCTATGCAGTCAGCAATTATGCATGGGAGGGGCGCGATTTATCGTGCATTGCATTGGTTAGGCTGCGGTCGCGGCGTCGGCTTGCAACGGCATCGGCCGAGTCGTGGATTAATCCGCCCAAGTTCCCAGTCTAGTTGTAGTTATCAGCGCCATCGATATTCCTATGCGGAACGCCGCCGCATCAAACCTGGCAATAAGAAATAATTTACCAGCTCCTTGTATTGTCAGAGAAAGGTGTTGCTGGAAGGCTGGCCCCGAGGTCCACATGGGTCAGCCCAAGCAGATTATGTACAAGATCCGGCGGTGCTCCTCTTGATGATGTGCATACGTGGATAGCATCTTGTGTCCAGATCGGTTCCATGGGGTGTACTTTGATCTGGGGCGTACCAGACGGACACTGGCCGAAAGTGCGTTTTCGTAAAAGGCGAAGGAAAATGTAGACTCTGCGCACAAATCGTCGGCGACGATGCTTCAGGGCAGAATCGATTGTCGACAGCAACAGCCTTTGTCGGAGTCGCATGGCTGGCTGATATTGAAGCAAAATAAAATGATAGTACCCACTGAGGCGTTGGGGAGGTGGGGAGAGAATGGAGGAGGCATTCAAAACGCCCCAATCCCATGTGCGCTGTGCCATCGAGAAGGGTGTGGAGGAGAAAAGATGAAGGATACGAGGTCTGGCCATGTCCAACACAGCTGCGAAGGAAGATGTAAAGTTTAGAAGGATGGGGGCGAAACGAGGGTACGTGGAGAGCTCTGCCACGCTGCCAGCATAGTGTCTCGGAAGGACGCAAGGTGTGGTGCATTCTGGTCGTGTATCGAGTCGGTAATGCACAGCCTTGGTTCAGGGTACCGCAATGCAGCCCAAGCGCTTCTAAATCCAAATGAAAACCGAGACTGGTTGGCTACCGGCCGCTGGCAAGCTGGTCTGACAGCGGTCGGAGTCGGAATCTTGCATTGACCGTGGGCAGCTTGGCGGGGCTATCTGCGCGCCCGTTTTGCTGCAGGTTGGGGGCGCTGACTGTGGCAGGCCGGGATTTCAAGCTTTCGGAGTACATGACGCACTCTAGCCGCTGAGCCGTTCCTTCTGAAGATATGCACGGAGTCGATGAGGTAGGACGCACAAAGAGGCAGTCAAGCAGTGGAACGGCAGAAGCGCATGGCTTGATGGTGGCAAGCCCAGCAGCATCCCAGGAAACAGCCTCGTGCTGACGCTGGATCCGGTATCGTCAGAGGTGCAGTTTCTACTGATAGTATTAGGGTAAGTGGCGCTGGTGCGAGGGACTTGTTCGTGGCGAGCGGCTGGGATGGTGCAAGATCGAGCGTGTGGGGACGGTATCACGGGGGGTGTAGCCACCGAGATGCTGTCAAATGCTGGTCGTGCTAGTATTTTGCCCATGTTGTGAATAAGGCAATCAATTGATGGGGTTCGAGACGGTCGGGACTGAAACAGCCGCAGAGAGCCCATGGAGGCCATGCTGCCCATGGCTGGTCGTATTCGTCAATACGAACAGCATTGCGGATGTTGTTGACAATGAAGAGTAATAAGCTGGGTGGCTGGGGCCAAGGATCAAGATGGTCAGCAACAGATTAGCGTGGTTAGCCTGTTACAGGGTTTGTGGCTGGTGGAGGATGGTGATGGTGTACTTGTAATAATAGCAGTTACATGGACCAGTGTCAGCCGGCTCAAAGCATCATGGGCGCGGGCGAATTGCTATGCGCCGCTATTCCCATGCCGAGTGACCCGACGCTGGTAATGCACTGAGCAATGGCTGGAGCTTGACGTGATTGTGCAAGATGCTGCTGGCATGTATTGGCGATGCAGCGGCGGAGCAAACGAGGGCGTGGTTGAAGGAGGTGGTATCTGGCTAAGATGTTGGGAAAGAGCTTTTGAGGCAGCCCAAGCCTTGGCGGGGTCATTTCCCGAACAAGATGGTTGTGTGGACCGCGATATTGCGAGAGGCGAAGTCGACAATTAATTGATGTGGTGGTGTGTTTTCTTTGACTTTGTGTTGGGATATTCTTGACGGTTGTGGGGGCAGTGTTTTATGCCCAGAGCCAATGCGGACCGGCCGAGATCGAAAATTTTCAGCGCCGAGAAGGATTGTAAAGCGACAGGAAATAGAAGATGCTACAGAAGATGGAGGACAATTCGATGTGCAAGACTCTAGGGTGGGTAAAAGCGAACATGTAAAGCTGTGATGGCAGGCACGATTGATGCAAGCGAGACGGGAGAATGTGGGCTGGCGCCGGACGGAGTCAAGACGCTGGCAAACGGGAATACCTTGGGCGCTACGCGAGACACCTATACCTACCTAGGTACCTAAGATCTCAAGGTGGAAGCTCTTCAGTGAGGGGGCGCCCTATAACGGACCCCTTCAGCGGTGTGAGCCTGGTAAGGTACCCAACTCTGGATGCCGAGGGCTGAACAGCGCCCCAAAGCCCACCAAGAGCCAGCTATCCGCACCTGAGATAACTACGTGCTCCGTACCTGGGTACTTAGGTACGAAGCGCTGTGCTTGTAGAGCCGGCGGCTGCCCCACTTGCCAGCTGGCGACGGCCGCTGACAGGTTCAACGCGTTGCCACTCAACTCAAACTGCTGGTGGGGTCGTCCATCATCACCCGCGCTCGTTAATGGAGTAACTTGATCATTTATGACGCTTGGCATGGACCAGTCTGTGGTGATTATGAGGTGCTGGGCTGGCTGGGCGCTCGCCATTCCCTGCGCAAGTTGTTGCCGTTGTTCATACTGAGTGTGTGACGGGCCAAGTTGGGCAAGGACTGTGGTTGTTGCTGGTGTTGCTGGTGGTGGCTGCCACAGTTCGTTGGTAACCAGCCATAGGGCTCCATGGCGGCTCCGCTGTGATGTGGTTTGATGCCTATGGCCAGCCCAGCCACTTGATCATTGGCCAAATTCTATCTGTGTCAGGCCAAATTTATTGGACAATCAATTCCTTTGCTAATTGATTGAGTATTCCTCTTCTTCCCAAAGCTTGCGATGATTGATTGCTCTGATTGGTGGCTGGGAAAAGCCCTCGTGGCATTTGTGCGTTGCGGGCGAACCAACGGCTGCGTGGGCGGTCTGCACTGATGCTGTGCTGCTGGGGGTCCCATCTGACCCCTCGCTGCCAGTCTTCGATAAGCCAGATTTGACAGGGCAGGCGAGCCTGCATCAATGCACGCTTGATGCCAATGCCATGCACAATTCCCTAGTAAGGAAAGTAAAAATCATAGAAAAAAGCAACAGTCGGATGCAGGTCGATCTGGGCCCCAAGATATTTTTGGGAACCTAGCCGGCGCTATCGGGGCCCGCTAGCACGACTTGGAAACGGGCTGGCTGGGGACAGGTGAGACAGCGTGCGAGGCTGGCTGGCTCTTTTCGGCGCTGGCTAGCAAAACTTTGCCTGCCCAACTTCTGGCCATGGACCATGGTTCACAGGGGGGGCGGGTGGTCTAGGACAAGGGCACGAGGCGGCACAGAGATTGATCACGGACGGTGTAGGAGGGGGAAGGGGGAGGGGGAGGGGGGTCAACCGGCAAAAGATGCAACAATCCTGGAAACTTGCGAAATGGAATTGAAATGCCGTTCCGCCAATCTATTCGGCAGTCTGGGAAGGAGAAAGAGAGAGAGAGAGAAGACGGAAAGTTTGCTCGTCAATGCCGCGGGTGCCCAAGCTGATAGAGTAGTTAGTTATTACTTGGGTGGGAATAGGAGGAATGGGCTATGCGCTGGCGATTGCGGGCCTCGTTCCCGCGTCGCCATGAAACCCAGCGCTCGCTCCAGCTCCCCAGCTTTACTCGCCATCTTCCCTAGGGACAGGGAAAGCCCTTGGAAGTTTGCGGTGTAGCGACGGGATTGGTCACTGTCAGCTGATCCCCAGAGTGAAGAAGGAGGGCAAAGAACCTTGGGCTCCATATATACATTTGAGGTAAACATCTAATCGCTTAAGCTCCTGTTCCTGGCTAGAAATCCAACAGCAGCTTAGCTTTGATGCAACGCGCGCGTCATTTTCGGGGCCAAGAAGCATCAAGTTCGCATGAGAGCAGGCGAATGCAACGAACAGGGCCTGGGGGATAACGTTGGAAACAGAGGACCCTGGCGAGGCAAAAAAAAAAAGAATGCCGGCCGGCCGGCGTCGAGACGTACCAGGGGTTCAGTGTACATACGAGTGGAAAAAGGAACTGCTTTTCCGGCCCCGGCCCCGGCCACCCAAGCATAAATCGAGAAAAGTAAATCATGGCCATTACAACGCCCGAGACACGCAGCGAGAAAAACGAAGACGGCAACAGGATACTGAATACGTAGGCATCATGGACAAGCTGGGATGAAAGAGCGGCCCGGGGGGCTGGGCTTGGCTCTCACCCAAGCTTGCTTGGCTTTGAATCAATATATGATGATTGGGAGATAAAAGAGGGCTCTGACCTCTCCCGTGCAACTGTGATGCCCTGGTCAACCAACCCCCAGGGAGGCACCATGCTATATTTGAACTACAAAGTACGGAGTAGTCATTTTGAGACTAGGTACGGATTGCGAATACCAAAGGCTTGTTTCTGGTCTATCAGAAACTGAACCGGATATACTGATAGCGGTCCTTGTAAAGAGGACCCTGGTATTGCACCACAATCTTGTTTTATGCAAGACACGGAGCATTGCAGCGGCATTGACATCTGTCGTCTTGGCTCCGAGAAGCATTGAAAGATGCTCCAGAGGCTTGGCCAACACGCCCTTGTGTGGGAGCGCGCGATGACGCCCCTCTCCACATGGCCGCCTCCACCGGCGGCCAACTAGCCATCATGCTACAACTGAATGCTCGAGATTCACTGGCTGTTAGCTAGTTTGGCTAACAAAGCGGCCCAGCTTTGTTGTCGGAGACGAAAAGGCTAACTAGCTAGCTCGTCGTTGCTGACCACGGGGCAACCCACCCAAGGGCCCGGCAGCGCCAACTGGATTGGTCCCCGTATCGGAGCTAGGGCTGTTTTTACTTTTCTTCTTTCATGGTTGTTGGGCGGTGACTGGAGCTTGAATCGATTGCCGGGCTGAATTAGCGAAGATGGAAGCATGATGGGCTGTTTTGCTTGATCGAGAAAGAACAATTGGGTTCACGATGGGGCACACACATTAACCTAGAACCGTTTAACCGACCCAATGAGAAGCTATTTGAATGAGAAATGCGGCGGGCGGAATGGGCTATAGCCGTTCATTTCAGGCGTCATTGGTACGACTCTTGTGTGTATTATATAGCGACTGACACATTCACCCACACTTTTCTTTTACAAGGCGGGACAGGGAACGGGCGACACAACACACGCACACGCGCGCGAGGGCCGATAGCAGTAGAGTGCGGGCTGCGATTCGCCAACCCTGTCGAGCTCCATCCGGAGCCAACTGGCGACGGGGCTGGGACGGCAGAGGACGGCAAATGACAAAAAAAAAAAAGCTGGTGATTTGAGAAGGAGAAACGGATACGAGATAAGAAAGCTACAGGGTGCGAAATGGGCAACTAGAGATGGCTGCTATATCGGGAGAGAGACGATGCTATTGAACGGCCGACGACAAGCACGATCCGAATCGTGCAGGAAAAAAAAAGAGGGATAAATAATGAACAAGGAAGGGCTATAAATCATTAGGGCAGATGGTTGACCGACTGACTTGGTGGAAGCTGAGAGGTCAGCAGCTACGGGGACAAGAGGAGAGATGAGGACATGGGGGGGGGGGGGGAGGCCCGGGAGGGGGGTGAAGCGGCTGGTGTGGAATGTCTCTGCTGGGTGCTGAGGAGAGAGAAAGGCGGACGGGAGCTGTGGCACAGAGTTTAAGGGGGGGGGGGGTTGATGGTAGGCCATCGCCCACTAGCATCTGGTGTTACCAAAAAAAAGAAGAGGCAGGGAAAAAAAAGAAGATGGAAGATGTGTTGGCAGTGAAATTCAAAACATTATAGGACTATTAGTAGAGGCGCAGGCAAGAGGGGAAAAAAAAAAGGAAAAGCTGGCTCATGTCTCGACAACATGGCTCATGATTGTGCATCCTGAGTATACAAGTGCTGGCGGGCGAATGCTTGCGGGCAAAGAGGCAAGCGGCCCAGGGCTGCCCCAAGCTTCTGTTGAGGACAACACAACACGACACGACACGACACGACACAAGACAAGAGTTGAGTGAGTGAGTGAGTTGACGCCCGCTTGGTCCACTCAGAGTGCTCGTCCTCGTCGGCCTGTGTGCTGGCCCGTCATTCAGGGCTGAGGTATAACAGCTTGAAGAGGGGTGAGATTGGGTGAGATGGGGGGGAGAAGTAGAGGGCGGATCTGGCAGGAGCGGCTTTGGCTTGCTGTAGGTACCGTGCAGCGGATCTTGTACTGGAGTGTAGCAGCAAAGAAACTTCGTGGACTTGATATATAATTATACCAGATATTTCACGGGAAATGCCTTGGCCTATAATTCGCTGACAAATTACACCGGCCAAGAATGCAATGAAAAAATATACCCGATATTCACGAACAAAATACACTGGGAATTCACTGACAATTATACCAGCAAAGAATTCACCAGCACAAAGACGGCACTCGCTGGAGACGCCACTGTACTTTGAAGGAGTATTACCAGTACCTAGGTACCTTAGGTACTCAGTATACGTAGGTAGTGCTGGGCAAATGTCTCTGCAGCCCCAGCTCATCACTCCCTCGACTATTTTTTTTTCTTTTGCCTCGATTCCCCTGCAGCGGCAGCAACAGATTCAAGACCCCAGAGACGGTTTCTTTGGATATAAATAAATCTTCTTTGAATACAGATAAGAAACACAACCGGCCAAAAGAATGGGAACAAAAAGGACATCTCGTCTGCCCACCGCTTGACCCAAGCTGGTAAAACTTGGACCCAAGACCAGCAAGGTCCCTTGGTCCCCTGTCTGTCACTAACCGGACCCTACGGCTAGCTCATCTTTTTTCAATTTACTTGCTCGCCTTTTTTTTTACCTGTGAATTGTCCCCAGTCCTTCCCCCCAGTCCACCATCTTGACCACCCCTCCCCTTCAGAAGCAAAGGCCCCCCCCCCCTCCCCTCTCAGGCTCCTCTCCGTGGCCCAACTCCTCCCGATGGGCGCCAAAAAAAAAAGAGAGGGATAAATAAAAAATCAATGTTCGGACAGGGGACCGAGTAAACGGCGCCTTTTCTTGCTCTCTATGGAGTACCAGTACGGAGTACGCTCGACAAACGGACAGCATCTTGTTCCTGCTGATACACCCCCCCTCTCACAAAAAAACCCCCATGAACGCCCCCTCCCCCCCCAGCACCCGGCCAAGTTGACCGGCCTCTTCACTTGCTCTCGTCTCTCACCACACGCCCAAAAAAACAAAACCATCCCCGGCCCAAGCTCCAGCTTCTTGTAGGGCCTCCTCTCCTCTCTCTCTTCTTTTCTTCTATCCTCCCGTCGTTTTAAACCATTGTCCGACTCGGTCTTCAAAAGCATCTTTTCCTCACTCCCTCTTTTCTTTTATAACCGCTTCTTCTTCCCATCCTAAAACCTTGAACCCTCCTCCGCCGCCGAGACCCCCCCCTCTCTCCCCTTGGCCCATCACCACCCGCTTACCGACCTCTCCATTTTTTCGCCAATTCTCAGACTCTGTTTCGAGACGGCAGGAAGGAAGAAAAGAAAGAAAACGGTATGGCTTCCTCTTTTTCTATCCCCTTTTTCATTTTTTAATGTTGCTTGCTTTTACTGCCAAATCCACAACGGTTCCTGTCTCACTCAATTCCTCGCCATCGTGCATGTTGGTTGATGCGCTGCGCCGCCATCCTCTGCCCTCTTGACTCTTGCCCGCTTTGCACCACCACCACCACGTCGTGTACTTACTTGCTTCTGCCCTGGTCAGCGCACCCAGCCTTCTTCTCAATTGCATTATATCCCCCCCTCCCCGGCCGCTCTCCCGCCGTTTGCTTTGCTCCCCCATTGTCTCCTCGTTTCTTCTTCATGCGCCTCTGCCTCCTCCCGTCTTGTCAACCTTGCAGCTAACCGCATTGCATTGCAGCTGTCGACGCCATCTAACCTGCCCCCCGCTAGTTGACGCTGTCACTGTCTTCGTCGTTGTCGTCGTTGTCAAGACATTCAAACGCCGACTACACCTCCTCACCGTTTGCACACCTTGCGCGCGCCTCCTACTACCGCTCTGCCGGCTCTTCCAGCCTCGTGCCAAACGAATCGTCCCGTCTTTGACCGACGACGCCGCCGCCTCCTCGCGATACCATCGTCGGCCTCTTCCACCCCCTTCAGCCTTTTGTTCGCTCATATATACCCGTCTGTCTTGCCTCTCTCGACAGCCGTGCTCAGCTTCTGCCTAGCGAAACCGCTTCTCTCTCGAATGTATCACGATTAAGACGACTTGTAATTGATGCCCTTTTACGATCAGCACGCCTTCTCTTCGACCATCGTCGCACACGTCTACTCTCTTGCGCCTCTTGCTGCCAGCGTTTCTTCCTCTTACAACATCCTCGACATCCATTGTCACCTCCACGACTGCAGGCTTGCGCCCTCTCTTGTTCCGCCGCATCAGCCACTCTGATCCCAGCCAGAGTTGTACTACAAGCTCTCCCCTCCCCTCTCACTAGTTGCACCTTTGACAGACGAGTATTTATGAGCCTTGACAGATTACCGTCATTTGCTCTGCTTCCTCTTGGCCACGCCCAATCTTCCACCACATCCTCCCCGCGTCTGAGCTCCATCGCCTCCCATAACGGCTCCCAATCCTCCTTCACCTCGGCCGCCTCCTCCAACGGTCCCAAAACGCCTTCGCCCACTCTGCCCCTCAACGCCATCACAGGCCCCCCCACCAACATTGTCCGCTACGACGCTATGAATCACCCGCCCGACCTTTACTATGCCCAGCACCTCTCGGCTGGTCAGCCCTCTGCGCCTCAGACCGTCACCTCGAGCGCCATGGGCCATTATCACCAACAACCACCTCCCATGCTGCAGTCCAACCACGGCCAATACTCCAATCCCGCACCCTACTCCTACGGCTACGCCAATGGCCTGACATCGCCGCCTTCCGCGCCACCATCCGTCTCCAACGGCATGGCTGCGCCCCAAAACGTTCTGCCTTTGCCGGGCGGTGTCCCCAGCCAAAACTCGTTGCAACAACCGTACGCCCATTTTGACAGCACCGGACAGCAGCCCCCGCCCGGCATGAAGCCTCGTGTGACTGCTACTCTCTGGGAAGACGAAGGCAGTCTCTGCTTTCAGGTTGAGGCCCGCGGCATCTGTGTAGCCCGTCGCGAAGGTACGCTCTTTTCGGGCCCGTCTTTCGGAGATGATCCTCGCTGGGGTGCTTTGGTATAACCTACTGACCATTTATTAGACAACCACATGATCAATGGCACAAAACTGTTAAACGTCGCTGGCATGACCCGTGGCCGCCGCGATGGTATCCTCAAGAGCGAAAAGATCCGCCATGTGGTAAAAATAGGTCCCATGCACCTCAAGGGAGTCTGGTATGTTTGATTGATTCACACGAGGTACAACAACGTAGAAACTAAGACAAGAAAGGATTCCTTATGAGCGGGCTCTCGAGTTTGCCAACAAGGAAAAGATTACCGAGCTTCTCTATCCTCTGTTTGTACACAACATTGGCTCTTTGCTCTACCATCCCACCAACCAGAGCCGTACCAACCAGGTCATGGCCGCTGCCGACCGCCGCAAGCAGGACCAGGGCCAACAGATGCGCACCTCGTCCAGCCACGGGTTGCCTTCAATTCACCACCAGCAGCAATCCGCCATGGCCCAGGTTCCCGGGAATCAACCCACATTGGCCTCTCACAGCTCGTTGGCGCGTCCCGGCCTAGAACGCGCGCACACATTTCCTACGCCGCCAACCAGTGCCTCGAGCGTGATCAATGGCATGGGTGCCTCAGAGGGCTTCAACTGGCACAGCCAAGGCATCAACAGCCAGCAGGCTACTACGCCTCCCGGTACCTCACTACAATCTCTGCAGTCGTACCCCTCGAGCGCCCACGGCGGCTACGACAGCCAACGCCAGATGTACACTGCTCCCTCCACGCAGCAGTCGCCGTACCAGAGCACTGCCAATTCCTCTCAGGACCGTCTGTACGGTCAGGCTGGTTCGTACCCCAAACACGACATGGCTCCACCATTGAGCCGACCAGCTACCACTGGCATTCTTGCTGACCACTCCCAAGCCAAATCGAACGGTGTCATTCCCTCTGAACAAGCTGCTCCCCAGCAGCCTGGCGACGAGGAAGGTGAACATGAGCAGGAGACAGAGTATACCCACGACAGTGGCTCCTACGACCCTACTCGCGCGTCGTACAATTACAGCGCCCCAAGCGCTTTGCCCAGCGACAGCAGTAACATGCCTCCTGAGATGACGGGTTCTCCTAACCACCCGCCCGCTTCTGGCCGTGCGACCCCTAGAACTGCCGCGCAGCCCCAGTCGTACTATCAGCATGGTGGCTACACGCCTCCTCGCGTGCAGCAGTCGAGCAACCTTTACAATGTCATGAGCAACGATCGCCCTACCACCAACGGTGCTACCACCGGTGATGTCTATGCTCCCGCGGGCGAGATGCCGGGTTCCATGAACAATGGGTATGCTCCTCGTCCTGTGCTCAACGGTGTTAGCGCTGGTGTCAAGCGCGGCCGTGACGACGACGAAGTTACCAACAATGTTGGGTCAGTCGACCTGAAGCGTCGCAAGACCATGATGGAAACTAGTGTTCCCGCTCCCGTCTACGACGCCATGAACCAATCTGCCTCTGCTGTCGGAGCACCCCCCCGGCGATGAGCACACATGCCTTGCATGTCACGACGACCTCCGCCTGCGCGTCATAATGACTACCTAATGATTGCGTCGCCCATTGATGCAAGACGAATTGTTTCTATGGACAAATCAATTCGTCATGCTACTGGGCATCCCGTTCATTTTGTCCATTTTCATCAACTGTCAAAATTCTTCACTTTTATTCTATTTTTAGTCACTTCTGCGTCATTCTAGCGCAAGGCTAGCGGTTTGAACTCTTTTCGATCCCTGCAACAACAATGCGCGACGAGTCACGAATTTTTTACGATTTGTTACCATTTATTCAGTCAATTCTTCACGGCTGCGCAGCGTCTCGACGAGTCACGCCTCACCATACCGATTATCTTTGGACTGATCGAAAAGAAGGCCTTGTCCCATAAAGGCACATTTCTCACATTGTGATTTTTGTCTGGTCCTGGACGTGTTGAGGCAATCTTCTTCTTGTACATACCGCCTGTTACGAACCCCAGGTGGAAACAATGAAGCTGAAGCTTATTGGGCGCCATGGAAATCAGCAAAAAAGCTCAGTTGAGAAATTCACAAGCCTCTCTTATATACAAACGAGGCGAGAATGACTATTGTTTCTTTTCTGGAATGCCTTTATCATTGGGAAGAGTTGGAAAAAGGGCATTTTATTTGGAAATGGAAGAGACACCGGACGCAAGAAAAAGCCGGTGATGACTTTATGACCTGTTCTTGATTCATTTTTTTTTTCATGGCATTCTATTTCTTATTTTCCTCGAAACAGGCCACCACTTTTTGGTGCTTTCTTCTTCTTCGTTGGACATGTTGCTTTATTAGTTGACGATTTATGAATGACAATAAAAGCTATTGAGGATTTAGCGTTGGCGGCCTTGAATAACTTGTGACTGTCTGCAATGGCGAGGTACTGAAATCGATCAATTCTGGGAATTAGGACGAGTCCTCGTGAACTTCTTCCGATGGAGTGCGCTTCTTTACGGAATACGAGATCACCTACACTTTACGCCTTGGGCCCCGATGCAAGTTTAAACACATATAGCCTCTTTGACATGACATGTCTGCATTTTCTCTTTATTTGATTTTTCCAATCATGCATAGCGATGCGCACTGCGCGGCCGCACAAGTTATGCACAAGTTGCCGTCACGTGTAGCTGTACTCGAATGTACGGTTGCTCGGCCAACACCATCACATATGACGGCTCCCTGCATGTGGGTTCCAACAGCGACGACCGGCATGGTGACGGCTTTATTTTGGCATGAAACGACATTCTGTTTTTCCATCTTCAAAGAAACTCATACAATAACAGACGAAAAATTCATCTCAAGTTTGGATGATTGATCTGCATACTCGAGTTTCCTTTTTTTTCCCTGCTTTCATGCGTTTGAGCTTGCACACAAACACAAGAAACACGAAAACTATATCACGGCAAACGAAAGACGACGGGTCACTACAAAAAGAAAGCCATGTTTCCGCTATCACCGGCCCGTGATGCCGCTCTCAACAGCTCTCCGAGTCCCCGCCGCTTCGACGACGACTACGAGGTTCGCAAGCACACGGTGTCTTGCACGTCTGCAAACCTTAATGACGAGGACGGGGATAACAACGCCATGTCGTCGCCACTTATCAGCAACACCAGCGCCATAACGACGGCCACGCAACGCAGCCAGCAGGATCACGGCAGCGGGCCATCCCTGTCGCCCGGTCACCGCCGCCGCCATAGCCGTGTCATTTCGGGGACGGAGCTGTCGCCACTCAAGATTCTCAGCCGCAAGCGCAGCAGCGAGGAGCAGCACCTCGCAGGAGAGGGCATGGGCCCGCCGCCAGCACGAAATGCTAGAAAGATTTCGTCGCCGGAGAAGCGCTTCCCGGTCAAAGTGGGCGGGGACGGAGGTGCGGCGGTGCGTGAGAGGCAGATTAGCCTAGAGGAGGCGATGCGGACAAATGGAGGCGGGCTGCGGCGCGCGATTGACATTTTCGAGGACGACGAGGATAAAAGCCCAAACAGCAGCCACGGAGACGATGGCGGCTTCAATCCGGACGAGTCGGGGGTCAGCACGTTTAGCACGTTTTCGGCTGTCCCGACGCTCACGAGCTATGCCAACTGGCGCGCGCAGCAGAGCCCCGCCAAGCTGGCAGCCCTGTCTGCCGTTTCGTCGTCGCGTTCAAGCACTAGAGATGAGGGTGGCAACACAACGAATCTTCTCATGGACTTTACCGACTCGCTGCGACACCCGCGGCGCTCGCCGGAGAAGAAGCTGCCGTCGTCGAGCACGCTGCCGAATCTGGCGGCGGCGACGCCCAGTAGAGCCGGCGTCACGACAACGCTCATCGACTTTGACATTCCACCGCTGCCGACGCCGCGCAGCGTGCCCACGATTTCCTCGCGCGAGCTCGAGTCGCTTAAATCGGGCTTCTTGTCGGAGATTTCGTCGCTTAAGGCGTCGCTGAGCGGCAAGGAAGCCGAGGTGCGCGCGCTCAAGACGGCGGTGGGCGACGCCGAGACGCGCGTCGGCGAGTCGCTTGAGAAGCTCCGCGAAGAGGCGGCGCTACGGGAGCAGGCGGTGGCGGAGAAAGACGACTGGGCGCGCCGCGGCGGCGAGATGGAGAGCATGATGCGGAAACTCAAGGACGAGCTGCTGCAGGGTCAGCGGGACCGCGAAGAGGCGGAGCGGAGGCTGGAGGAGAGCGATAAGAGGCGCGAGGCGGCGGAGATGCTCCACCAAGAGGCCGAGAGCAGGATTGCCGGTCTGCGTGCGGGCAGGGAGACGGAGGAAGGGAAAAGGGCATCGTCGTCGTCGTCGTCGTCGCCGCAGCAGACGAATAAAGAAGTGGAAATGGCGGTGGAGAGAGTGGCCCGCGAACTACATAGCCTCTACAAGGGCAAACATGAGACCAAGGTGATGGCTTTGAAAAAGTCGTACGAGGCGCGGTGGGAGAAGAAGGTCAAGGAGCTGGAGCGACGCGTGCACGAGCTGCGCGAGGAGAATGCGAGCCTGAAGACGGCCGACCCGGACGATACCATGGCGGTCATTGCCGCCGCGCAGGCACATGCGGAAACCGACAAGAAGCAGGCGAGCCGCGACCGCGCGACGATGAGAGAACTGCACGCTACGGTGCAGCGTCTCGAGGCAGAGGTGCAGTCGGTGCAGGCGGATAATGGGAATTTGAGAGGATTATTGGAACAGGAGAGGGTGGAAAAGGGAGAGCTGGTGCAGCTGGCAGAGGAAATGATGTCGATGCAGAGTTTTGTTGGTGTTGGTGGTGGTGGTATTGGTGGTGGCAGCAAGACGCCTGCGTCACGAAAGGGAATCCCTGAATCGGGATTGACGGCGGGAACAAGGTCGCCGGGGAAAAGACCGACGTCAATGTATACAATGGCAACGTCGTCGTCGTCGTCGACGACGACGACGACGACGACGACGCCGAGGAGGCTGAGCGTGGGTAAAGCGTCGGGTCTGCGTGCACCGGGGTCGGCGTACCGTGGAGGGTCGACGGCGGCGGGAGGAGGGTTGAGGACGATGCCTGGAAGGAGTGGCATTTTGAGCGGGATTGAGAAGATGGGCAATCATCGAGGTCGTGGACAGTGAAAGTGAGGGAGGGACGGAGGGAGGTCTTTTGGACGGGTTTTTTTTTCTTGTACGGAACTGAATGAAGTTATGAATGTTGGATGGACTGGATGGATGGATGGGCTGGATACGTGAAGCGCATCGGATGAATCATTATGAGAGAGAATCATCTTTTCATGTCGTCGTGGTGGATGGCTGGCTTCGCTGGATATGTGAAGCGTGTTGGATGAATTATCATGAGAGAGGATCATTTTTCCATGTCGTCTTGGACGACTGGCGTTGATACCATTGTTATTCGAAATTTTGCTAATGATGATGACTTGCGTTTGTTTTTAAAATTGTCAATTTGAGCGAGTTGATTTGTGTGTGTGTTTTTACTTTCATATATCAACATGTGGTGACCTTGCACATGTTGTTGACTCGGAATCTGTGCAGTCATATGAACTCGAGTGTTGCAATTGATCGACTCGCATTTGTGCAGTCTTCCAACTCCTTTGTGCGCGAGGAAAAAAAAAAAACACAACAGCCTTTACAGACCGTACGCTTCCTTGGCGGTGCCGCCATAAATCATGGCGCGCTCGTCGTCGTCGAGCGACGCCATCCAGCACATCTTGTCGACCACCTCCTTCCACCTTGTCCAGCCCTGGCCGTCGGGCATGTCGACGGTGCAGACGGGCCAGTCGCTGCCAAACATGATGCGGCGGGGGCCAAAGGTGGCGAGGACGACGCCGAGCCAGCCAAAGGTGGACTGGAAGATGTGGGCGGCGTCCTGGGCGCGGAGGGCCGGGGGCATCTCGGAGAGGGCGCCCGAGAGCTTCATGTAGACGCGGGGCACCTTGCCGAGGGCGTAGATGGTGGTGCGCCAGGCGAGGAATGAGGCGTCGGTGGTGAGGTTGTAGATGGACAAGTCGGGCTTGCAGAGATGGTCTGGAGTCTGCTTAGCAGCGCAAGAAGAAGAAGAAGAGAAGAAGGAAAATTGAGACA
>NW_007930846.1:224122-254005 GCF_000280675.1 Beauveria bassiana ARSEF 2860
GAGAGAGAGAGAGAAAGAAAGAGAGATAGGATCAACGTACTAATAACGAGTTTAACCTTTTCATCTTCTGGTACGCCGTCGTGCACGCGGTCCACGAGCTCAATCAACTCATCCAGCTGTTTCCGTCCGCGACGGTGGTGATCCACGCCAACCTCAAACACAAAGCCTCGACGGCCGAGCAGCTTTAGACTATCCACAAAGTCCTGCTCCAGCATGGTGCCGTTGGGCTTATCCTGCAGCAAGTACCGAAACCCCTTGACCTTGGGCCAGGCGTCGCCCGCCTCCTCCTCGACCTTTTTTAGGTACCTCTCGAGCACGGCTGGCCCGCTGGGGAGCGGCGCCCAGGGGATGATGCCGAGACAGAGCTTCTTGTCGTCGGCGGTGTGGCCCTCGCCGTCGCGGGGCTCGCCGAGGGCTATGCGGCGGGCCCAGCGGACCTCTTGCAGGGGCGCGGCCCATCCGGAGGCGCCGTCAGGGCTGGCGAGGTCGTGCTTGCGGTCCGCCTCGACAAGGACGAAGCCGAGCAGGGACGGGGCTGTCTGGGTGTCGGCCTTGTACTGCTCGAGGGAGCGCTGCCCGTGGAGCGGGTGCTCGGGGTGCGTCCAGGCGAGGGTGTCGAGCTCGGACGAGGGGTACAGATGGATGTGGGAGTCGATGATGGGGAGGACGAGCTGCTGGTCCGAGGCGGCCATGGCTGCTGGTGAGGTTGGCTGGTTGGTTGGTTGTTTGGGTTGGGCTGATTGGTGGGCTGACTCTCCAGGAGCAGGGCGGTAATAGCGAGATGCTTTTGTGCGAGAAAAAAAAGGCCGGCGGAACGAGAACAAAGGTCGTTGACCAGGATTAGAAAAGCAGCCGAGATAACATGATGGCTGGCTTTTGAATCAAGATGAAGGGCATAAGGAAAAGCAGGAGCTGAGGAGAGAGGAAGCTACCCCGCCATCTGTTTTAGGGGAGCTCTCCACTATTCAATGTAACGGTCTGGCGCCGTTTGCTGTCCGACGGTTGATGCTCATGGACATGTGGAATGGCTAATTGGGGAAAATGAGGATGGATCAATTGAATTTTCATTGGATATTTCGTTTCTTTAAACTCTACCCGTGAAAACTCAATCAAGTGGCGTCTTGCAACCGTTGAGCTAGAGATGGAGAATTTGGCCCACATGCGGGGGATTTTCTAGGCGTCGGGTATTAGAGGGAACAGTATTGGAGGTAATTGTAATAATGGCCCCTAATTTACCCGTGCTGACCTTACCTTGTTTGTGGATTGGCAATCAAAACTGTTTACATTTATCGATCGGGTCGGGCTCTAGGCGTTGAAGCCTCGGGGGTGAGAGAGGTAGGTGGATGGTGGTACTGCCAAGCTGCACAGCTGGTTGAGTGACTCGACGTCTGGCGATTTGCGTCGTGTCTGACAACCGCCAAACCGATTAGGAAAGAAGAAAAAAAAATCCCCCAAACCACGAGATGTAAGCCACGCAGGGCTGAGTGGCATTGCGTGCCTGAGGATAAGACGTGATTGAGCCCCCATCGCGATAACGGCTGAGTAGGTAAAGTCCCTCCAATGACTTGCAGCCTAAAAATATGACACCTGCTGACAATGCCCCCGACAGACTAGAAGTTAGAGTTAGCGGGCGAAACCTTGATGCCTAGAATATCGGGGCACAGGCACCCACGCAGTCTCATCTAACGTTGATGAGAAGAATGCTCCGCTAAAATGCTAAGCCGTATTCCTCGCATCGAGGCAACAAGATTATAATTAGTGGGCTGGGCTCAAAGCGTTGACGTGTTAGTGCCATGGCAGCTGAACCTCGTGCTGCTGCCTCTCGGAGCCTTGTGGTCGGCCGGGAGTCCGTCGACTTTTTTGTTTGTTTTAATAAAGAGGCTGTGAAAGCCGTTTAGACGCCGGGTTTTCCTCTTTATCGCGCAGCAAATGTCGTCTACATATTAAAAGAAAAAAAAAAAAGGACATTTCGCCAGGAATGGCTCAAGACAAAAGGGACTCGCCGCCGCTGGACGAGGAAAAGAACAAGGACCATGGAAAAGAAGTGACGAGTCGGGTGCGGCCTCAGCGCGAGGCCACATTTCATGATTTTCTGGTACGCCTTTTCTTTTTTTTTTTGCTGTGCAAGAATGGCTTGTCGTCAACTAACTCTTGCGCGCTCCTTTTTTGTAGAGAGTCTTCAAGTATGCCACCAAATGGGATTTTGTTGCGTATGCCCTCGGCTCTCTGGCCTCTATTGGCGCTGGCGTCACACTGCCGCTGCTCAACGTTGTCTTTGGTACTTGCTATTACCCCCAAAACCAAAATCATCACCAGAAAAAGTCCAGTCATTGACTTTTTTTTGAATTTACAAATCAGGCCGCTTCACCAGCCAATTCACAGACTTTGCTGGCTCTGGCACCCTGTCTCCCGAGAAATTCAGCTCGACGCTGCAAGAGCTATCGTAAGCCTTCTTTTTTTTTTGTCACAAAAACAAGTTGAACGGCTGATTTGACCCAAAAGAAACCCAGTTTATACATGCTTGGCCTATTTCTCGGACGGCTGTTTCTCAACTACATTAACAAAGTACGCTGCTGCTGCCTTGCCCACCTTTGGACTGACTGAAAATTCTCCGCGAACAAACTGACCAATTTTATTTTTTTTGCCAACAGTTTGCCTTTCGCATGATTGGCATTCGCATCTCCTCGGCCATTCGCCTTCACTTTCTGCAGGCCCTCTTTGCCCAGAGCATCCACGTCTTTGACTCGATGCCTCCCGGCTTCGCCACGGGCACAATCACAACCACGAGCAACACGCTTCAGCTCGGCATCTCGGAGAAGCTCGGCACCTTTATCGAGTTTAACGCGACAATGGTGGCGGCGGTCGTGGTGGCCTTTATCTACAGCTGGCGGCTCACGCTGGTTACAATGTCGGCCCTCGTCTTCATCATGTTGACGATTGGCGTACTGCTGCCTCTCATTGTCAAGGGACAAGGCCGCGCAAGCAAGGTATCTATTGGAGCTCGAAACATGGACAACGGGTGCACAGCAGCTAATCATATTTGCGTTAGCTCGAGGCCAAATCCAATGCCATTGCGAGTGAAACGCTGAGCAGCATCCGCATGATCATGGCCTGCGGAGCAGAGATGCGCATCGCCAATAAATACGCCGCCGTGATTGAAGAATCGCGAAAGAATGCGCAGCGCACTAGTCCATTAATTGCGCTGCAATTCGGTTTTGTTGTACGGATTCTTTACCCTCTCATCTCATCAATATCTAACCTTGCTTATATAGTTCTTTGGTATATTCGCCGCATTTAGCTTGTCGTTTTGGTATGGCGCCAAGGCCTTCCTCGAGGGCACTGTCAAAGACGTCGGCACCATCATCGTGTGAGTATGCCCGGATAGTTTGATCATCCTTGATACTGATCATTGTAGCGTCTTATTCTCCATCATGATGCTTCTCTTTTCCCTGGAGCGCACATCCACTCCGCTGCTCGCCGTTGGCAAAGCGACCGTCGCCGCCTGCCAATTCTTTACCGTCATTGACGCGCCTCGCCCGGACCCCGGCCACCTTGTTGTCCCCGATGTTACCGCTGATCAAGACATCATACTCGAAGACGTCACCTTTGCGTATCCAAGCCGTCCGCATGTCAAGGTCCTGGATAATTTGAGTCTGCGCCTCGAGGCGGGCAAGACAACCGCGATTGTCGGGCCTTCTGGCTCAGGAAAGAGTACCATTGTTGGCCTCATTGAGCGCTGGTACTCGCTCAAAGAGCAGCATGTAGTGGCCAAGGCTGTTGAGAAGAAGAGCAAGAAGAAAAACGACAGTGACGAGGACGAGCCTACCGAGGAGGAGGCCGCCGCAGCCCAGGCTGAACTAGATGCTCAGTCAGGGCCTCCAATCGCCCTATCAGGCCGGGTTACTACCTGCGGTCACTCTATCGATGAAATCAACGTCAAATGGTGGCGCTCTCAAATTGGCCTCGTCCAGCAGGAGCCGTTTCTGTTCAACGAGACGATATACGTCAATGTGAGCAATGGCCTTGTTGGTACGCAGTGGGAACATGAGCCCGAGGACAAGAAGCGTGAAATGGTCAAGGCGGCCTGTAAAGAGGCCTTTGCAGACGAATTCATCGATAAGCTACCACAGGTGCGTTTTTTTGCATCTCTTTTCAGAACAACAATGTCCTTTTGCTAACCGTGCCCATGACGGGAACAGGGCTACGACACGACCGTCGGCGACGGCGGCGCCAAGCTCTCGGGCGGCCAGCGGCAGCGCATCGCCATTGCGCGCTCCATTGTGCGCCAGCCCAAGATTCTCATCTTTGACGAGGCCACCAGCGCCATTGACGTGCGCGGCGAACGAATTGTCCAGGCCGCCCTCGACCGCGTCGCCCGGAACCGCACCACCGTCACCATTGCGCACCGGCTCTCCACCATTAAGCAGGCCGACGCCATTGTCGTCCTGAAACGGGGCCGCGTGGTCGAGACGGGCACGCACGAGAGCCTTTTGGGCGTGCAAGGCGGCGTCTACGCGGGCCTGGTCAATGCTCAGTCCATCTCGCTCGGCGAGGCCGCCGACGCGGGTGAGGGTGTGGTGGCGGAAGAGGAGGAGGAGGAGGGGGAGGCGGGAGAGGGGGAGCTGGTGGATGTTGCGAATTTGACGCGTGGAAAGAGCAGAGGCGCAAAAGAGGCTCAAGTTGTTGTTGCTGCTGCTGCTGCTGCTGCTGAAAAGGAAGAGCAAAAGAATCGCGGCTTTTTTGATAGCTTTGGGCGCTTCTTTTACGAGACGCGCAGCCACTGGCACATAATGCTCCTGATGATTCTGGCGGCGGCGTGCGCGGGCGCGGCCATCCCCATCCAGGCGTGGCTGTTTGCCAAGGTCATTGTCATCTTCGGCTACGCATCAGACCAGACGCGTTTCCGGCGCGACAGCGAGTTTTGGAGCCTCATGTGGCTGGTGCTCGCCATTGGCGTCGGGTGCGCCTACACGGCCACGTTTTTCCTCGCCACGCGCACGGCCAATGTCATTCGCGCCAAGTACCAGCGCGCGTACTTTGTCTCGATCCTCTACCAGCAGCCCGCCTTCTTCGACGAGGACGCGCACGCGCAGGGCACCATGACGGCGCGCGCGTCGGGCGACCCGCAAAAGCTCGAGGAGCTCATGGGCGCCAACATGGCGAGCGTCTACATTGGACTGTTTACGCTGCTCGGCTCCGTCGTGATTGCCTTTTGCTTTGCGTGGAAGCTGGCCATTGTCTCGCTGTGCGTCGTGGTGCCGGTGCTGCTGTGCTCGACGTACTGGCGCTTCCGGTACGAGATTGAGTTTGAAAAGATGAATGACGCCGTCTTTTCGGAGAGCTCGCAGTTTGCGTCGGAATCCATTGCCGCGTTTCGCACCGTGGCTTCGCTGACGCTGGAAGATGCCATTTGTGCGCGCTTTGCCGCGCTGTGCCGCGGTCACGTCGTCGACGCGTATAAAAAGGCGCGCTGGGTCAGCCTGCTCTTTGCCTTTTCCGACAGCGCCACCATGGCCTGTCAGGCGCTCATTTTTTACTATGGCGGGCGGCTGCTGCTGCGCGGCGAGTTTGGTCTCACGGCTTTTTTCGTCTGTTTTCTCGCCATCATGAACGCGGGCGAGTCGACGGGCCAGGCGCTCAGCTTTGGGCCAAATGCCGCGCAGGTCAAGGACGCGGCGAATCGCATCCTACGGCTGCGCGACTCTCAGAACAAAGAGGTGGGCGGCGATGGTGGTGGTGGTAGTGGTGGTGGTGGCCCGGGGGATGACGGACAAGGAAGCGCAATGGCGGATGGCGGCGGGGGCGTCAAGATTGAGCTTGACAATGTGCACTTTCGGTATCCGACAAGAGACACGCCCGTGTTTGCTGGGCTCAGTCTGACGATTGAAAAGGGCCAGTTTGCTGCTCTGGTTGGTGCTTCTGGTTGCGGAAAGACTAGCATCATCTCCTTGCTAGAGAGGTGTGTAATTGTCACCCAAAGGATTTTCAGAAAAGTCGAAAACTAATTGGCACGTCAAGATTCTACGAACCTACCCAAGGCCGTATCCTCTGCAACGGCCAAGACGTTGCCGAGAGCAACGTCTACAAGTACCGCCAACACCTGTCCCTCGTCGCCCAAGAAGCGACGCTTTTTCGAGGCAAGTCAATGATAACTTTTTTTTTTTTGTTAAAAAAAAAAGACACATCTCAGCCTCCTCTCATTCCCCCCTTGCTAACACGCTACTTTTTGCTCCCACCATTTTCAGGAACCATTCGCGAAAACATTCTTCTCGGCGTCGACGAAACCACCATCACCGACGAGCACCTCCACCGCGTCTGCCGCGAGGCCGAGGTGCACGACTTCATCGTCTCCCTGCCCGAGGGCTACCGCACCAACATTGGCTCGCGCGGCGTCACGCTGTCCGGCGGCCAGAAGCAGCGCGTGGCCATTGCGCGCGCGCTGATTCGCCAGCCCAGCATCCTGCTCCTCGACGAGGCGACCAGCTCGCTCGACTCGGAGAGCGAGCGGCTCGTCCAGGCGGCGTTTGAGCGCGCGGGACGCGGCCGCACCATGGTCGTGGTGGCGCATCGTCTGGCGACGGTGCAGAATGCAGATGTGATTTTTGTGCTTGGCGACGGGAAGCTCCTGGAGAGGGGGAACCATCAGGAGCTGTTGAGGAAAAAGGGCGTGTATTGGCAAATGGTAAGTTTTTTTTCTTTTTTCTTCTTTTTTTTTTCTGCTTCTACTTGTAGTTTACGGTGGTTAACTGGGAATGTAGTGCCAAAGCCAAGCTCTGGATCGGTAGATGCGTGTATCGAGGACGACGTAGACCCAACACCCCTCTGATATTCTCTCAACTTTCCTGTATAAAAAGCCCATGAAACTTTACTCCTCTAAATAGCGCTACTCATATATGATTGAGGTCATTTAGCGCCATGACTCTTGTATAGACAATGAAGACACCACCCTTTCATTTTTTCTTGAGCCAGGAGCGATGAAAATGCAACATACTTTTGCTTGATGATGGTTACAGTGTAATTCACGCAAAAAGTACGTCGGATACAATGATTACGCTACTTCACAGGCAGGGGCAGCAGCAGTATAAAATGAATAGTTCAATCGTCTCTATCCACGGACCCAAGTAAATGCTTTTCCGACCCGGGCAGGGCTAAGTCTGCACCATCTTTACCGTTTGGCGCAGACCAAATCCACAAGTTTTCTCTGGAGTAGATGCTTGCATATCTCACGTACCTGATAGCAATTTCTCCCATTGACACAGTTCCTGCTTCAAGAGAAGCAGCCGGGACTGTTTTTGCAACCTAGCGAGGGCTGCGTCGCTCAAGAAAAACACAAAATGAAGAAACATTAGATTTTTTGATTCATAAAGCTCGCAGGACGCCGAGGCGCGTCGCTGCGAGGAGTCGTAGGCATCGACCCCGGGATTTGTCATCACGGCCCTCTCAACCGCAGCGGGGCGAGCTTCGAGAGCATTTCGCAAGAACCAGCTTGGCGCTCTCCTCAACCCCGCCGGGGAGGCGTGGAGGAATTTGTTTGGGGGGGTTGTTGTTGTTGCAAGATTTCAGACGAGGCTCTGCGAGGCGAAGATGGAACCAACTAAAATCGCCTCGACAATAAAGAAGCAGGAGGGGCAAAAAAAAAAAAAGAAGAGCAAAACGTGTGCAAAAGTCAGCTAGGCGTTGAAAAGGATATCCAGCGTCTGCTCATCTGCAAAAAAGAAAATGAACGAAACAGCCGAGAACCCACCGGCCTGTAGTCTGCGCTGACCACCACGCTCGCCTCCCGCTCACGCCCCCGGTTGCGCGGCGAATGCGCTCATCAGGACACAATGATGCCGTGGCGGCGGGAGACGTTGACGTGGCCGTGGCCGTGGCTGTGGTGGCCGTGGTGGCGGCGGACGCGCTCGTCCTCGGACTCGTAGGCGTCGCTGACGCACGAGTCATCCGAGTAGTCATCGTCGTCGTCGTGACCGCAGCGGGAGCCGCCGCAGTCGAGCTTGACGCGCTCGCCGCGGCGAGTGATACCGTAGCGCTCGCAGGTGCAGCTGCTGCAGTCGGAGCTCGGGGTGCTGTAGCCGGAGAGGGACGACGAGGGCGAGGAGCTGTCGGAGCGGTAGGAAAAGGCGGAGCCGACCGAGGAGACGGGCGAGGTGGAGAAGTCGGTGATGAGGTCGTCGTCGAGGCCGGCGGTGCCGAAGCGGGCGGCGAGCTCCTCGAGCTCCGAGTTGCCGTGGTAGTCGGACTCGAGCAGGTGCTTGGTGGCGTGCGGCGACATGGGTTTGGGGGCCTTGATCTGGGAGATGGATAGGGGCCGGCCCTTGGGGATGTCGACGGACAGGCTCTTGCGCGAGGAGTGAGAGCGGTCCTTGTCTCTGGAAGAGGAGGTCGAGGACGTGGACGAGGAGTAGTGGCGGGACGAGGATGAGCTCTTGCTGCTCGATTTGGAGGACGACTTGGACGAGGAAGAGGATTTGGACGACGAGGACAACTTTGACGAGGAGGACGACGACTTGGAAGACGACTTGGAGGACGACTTGGAGGACGACGAGGAAGACTTGTCCGAGGGGACGTCGAGAATGTTGAGCTCGCGGCCGGTGGTCGGCTCGGTGGTGGAGGCGATGCTGGGGTTGTGGGCGACGTGGTAGCCATCAATGATGTAGTAGTACCAGTATCGCTGGCCGGTCTGCAGGGTCGTGTTTTGGAAGCGAAAAGTGCCCTTCCAGGAGCCCGACTTGGACGAGGTCTTGTCTCGGGAGAGCGGGAGCTGGCCCACGTAATTGTCCCAGGAGCCGAGGAGGTGGACGGCCTTGACGCCGGAGGAGACGCGGAGGGAAAAGGAAAGCTGAATGGCGGACATTATTGCTGTTTTGTGTAGTCTTTATGGTCGTGAAATGTAGCGATGCAGAAAATCGTAACAATTCGTCAAAATGCGTGAAAATAAATAAAAAAGATTCTTGAACGAGGCAATGTTATCAAAAAAATGATGGTGTATATCGGGGGTGAACGTTTCGAGCAAGTATTCCGATGGTTCCGTTTATTAGGTGATGATATGAGAGAGAGAGAGAGGGATAATGCAGGCAAAACAAGATGAATGTTTATGTAAAAATGGTATAATCGTTCTCCAAAGCTGACCAGCAACTTGAGTGTATCTTCGAGCAAAAAAGGTGTTGACGGTTTAGATTGTATATGCGGCTTTTGAGAGAGGATGATTATTAAAAGAAGCGAATAAAGAAAGAGACCAGCTCTTGGGAAATGCAAAGAGGACAAAAAAAAAATTGAAACGAAACAAACAGAACCGAGAATATAGAATTGACAAGACTTGCTGAAAAAAAAAAGAAAGGAAAAAAAAAAAGTTGAAGAGGTGAGGCCACGGCCCTTGATATATGAAGCGGGCGGCTGGGTAACGTGGGCGGCCGGGGGGGAGGGGAGGGGAAGCAGACAAACCCGTTTCTCTCGCTTCTGCCGGTGGGCTGTCCATATAATTCATCATTGGGACTTGGAAGTTGATCTGCTAGTCTGTGGGCGTGCAGATGCAGTGTTGGGCCAATGGGCGGTCGAGGATGCCATGGTGTTGCATTGGCCTGATGGAGGGGTGGGATTGAACAACGGAGGGTGGTGGTGTGTGGTGTGGTGTAGTTGCGAGTTGATGCCGGAACCCTTGTCGAATGGGGCTTTTCTTGCGAGGCATTTAGTTTTTAGTTATCCGTATGTTAAAAGTCCTGTTGAACAAAGTAGACAAAAAGAAAAAGAGGCTGCATATCAAAGACATGCAGGTAAGGGCATGGGGGTTGGTGGCGTTGGTATTGTCGTGGGAAGAAGACGCAGGTCTTTTGACGATGCTGCGGTTTGTGCCTGAATAGATCAACGATTTTTTTTCCCGTCAATATTAGAGATACACGAGTGCGGGAGAAGGGCAGGTCCGTCACGGGGTCAAGAGAGTATGAACGTGTCGTCATCCTGGTCGACTTGACCAGTTGTATTACAAGCAACTACTAGACGCCATCACAGTGCGGGCAATTGATCTCCGCTGTGGTCTGGCATAAGATCATCTGCGAGAATTATCAAAAACCACGACTGCCAAAGTTTAAAATAAAGGCCACATTCAATGCAACTTTATAACACGACTTAGCCAAGCTGAAAATGAAAAATATATAAATAAATAAATACATGGATACAGACACTGTGTATTACGGACAAACGTGGGATACAAAAGTCTCCAAGCAGGGATCTGCATGACGCTAGGAGCCACCACGGCGGCTAACCTGCAGATTCAGCGCAGCAAAAAGCTCTTCTTTAACTGGCACAGCTGGCAGGCCCCATTCCCAGCCACAGCCAAAAAAACGCTAAAAGACAAGGTCCCCACCACCTTTTGCTTCTGCCGGGCGTCTATATGCCCATTCTGATTGGTTGAATAAGGGCTTCTCCATCACCGTGCATCTTGTTCCGCCAACCAGTGAGTGAATGAACCCAGTACGGATACTCGGTCTTTTTTCTGTTGTGTTGTACGTAGATGACCTGACTGAGTCGGGAGAAATCACAACGTTGCGTTGGGGTTTGATGACGCTACATAAATGTTGCGGCGAGGGTGGTGCTGGTGGAATACAATCATGATGCGAGAGGGGCGAGCGGGAAGTATCCGTTGTTGTGCCACGCTTTGTGCCGCTCCTTTTGATTGATTGTCTAAAATGTTAGCTCCGGCTGCTTTAACGGAGCATGATTCATCGTCCTTTTTTATACGTATAGAGACATGTATCTATATGCAAGTATCCGTGAGGCTCATTGTGCATGCAGCGATTCAGCTGGGTCAGACCGCCAACATGTCGTGTAAAGGCGACTCGAAATTGATGCTGGCCATGTCTTTGCAATGATTGGTGTGGTTTATTTGCACTATATCTGCAGCATATCTTGACTTTGACTGCCGCATTTGGTTCGTGTTAATAAACTGCGCAGATGATTCTGACTGTGCCACAGCAATAGCAGCTGTAGACATCACGATATCTCATCATGACCGCCGATAGAGATTTTAGGCGACGACCTTTCAACAGCCGTCGACGACTCGATTTGGACAACCAACAGCTTCGCATGTCGCTTTCAGCCACCGTACTTGCAGCCTCGTTCGCAGTCGTATCATCTTGATAAACCGCATCGTCGCAAATCCACGCCATGAAGCAGCCATTACCGAAAAACTTTTGTCGTCGTTCGCATTGAAGTTGTCATCAATCATCGTTTCGAAGCCGTGCTGCTTTCTGCTTCCATCAAATCGGCAGCTCTCATCCAATGCACCTCGCGAAAGGAAAAAAAATCCCCAAGACCCAAACGCCGAGCAAATCAAGCACACGCACACACACACACACACGCTCGCGCGCGTTAACCTTCCATCTTTACATCTCCATCTTCGGCGCCGCGAATCCACAGAACATTGTTGCATCTGCGCAGACAAAAGCGTCTTGATTAGCAAAGCTGTCATCTTTTCTCCAAGCTCCAACACGCAATTGCGCCTCCCCAAGCTCTCACAAACAAAACCCCCACCCCCACCCCAAGAAGACACATACCTGATCAGAACCTGCCCCAAATCTGCCGTAAACTTGTCCGAAATGTACTCTTGCGTGTTGGCCAGCTGCAGGTTCATGTACGCGTCCAGCGACACCAGCTTGCCCTTGTACTCGGTCTCTCCCCACTTTAGCCGCACCGAGACCGTCTTGTCGACGAGCTCCTGCAGCATCGGTCGCGGGTTCACGGGGACGAAGCTCATCTTGTCGGTGTCGTTTGCTTTTTTTCTATGTTTTTTGTTGGTCCTGATCGTGGGCCTTGGGATCGGTTCGTGGTCGTTTTCGTGAAGCTCAGGTCTTTTTTCTGGCTGAAAGTTTCGTGCCTAGCCAAAAGCGCGATCCCGCAGCAAAGCTACGCTGACATAATCAAAACCCGGTAGGTGCATACTCGCTCACAGTGCATATCTTGAACTTGGTACCAGCGGCGCGAGGTGTGAATAATATTTAATGCATCTTGGATTAAAGCGGCAACAGACGCTTTGTGCAGTAGCATACAATGGCGTCGCAAACCGCATCTATTCCGGTCAATTGGCCGTTTACGCTTCTAGCTGCTTGTATTACTTGAACAATGACCTCCACCTCACTGCCAAGGAACACGCTCTCCAGCACGCAGGCTCGACAGTCTTGCTTCCCACCGACATGCACATCTTCTCCTCGGACACTGCGGCACGAAACCCTCTAATCTCTCTGACGTGATGACATTACTCCATTGACCCGAACAATGGCAAGTAGGGTAGCTACCATAAACGACCGCATCTCCACCGCCCCATGACCGTCCGCCCCATGACCGTCCGCCCTCTGCGGCCCGTTCTCGCGGCCGCCTAGCCAAAAGTCGCATTGTCCGCTAGTCAGAGCCTAGAGCCCCTTCAGGCGAGCTCGCCCTGTCTATCCCGCCATTTCACCGCCGGGAGAAGCCCAGTGCTGCGGAATCAAGAGCTGCCCTTTTTCAGACTAACGGAATGGATGCACCGTCCGCCCTTCTCTAGCCCCGGCGGGTATGCACGAGACCGGTCATATTGGTGGCTCTCTCGGCAGACGAGGATTGAGCATTTTCCATCTTTCACGTGGTCTGCCCAGACGGGATGGCGGCGGGTCTTGACAGAGCATTCTCCATGGGGCAGCCGTGGGCCTCGGGTGGTGATGTTGGTATGCAAGCGAGCTCGGGAAGAGAATGGCTTGCAGCTCACCACACGTAGTCGGACTGGTCTTGCCGATTGCGAGTGTTACTTGGAGAGAATAAGATTTGGATGCTTTGATAGAGTGAGTAATGGGACGGTGGCCGTCTGACACCTAGTCATGGACATGAGCAGCAGCATGGAGGGCGTTGCCAAGTATCATCGCTGAGTACCCTTTGCCAAGCTTTCCCCAACTGTTCCTGCTTTGCATCACCTCACAACATACACTTGGATCTTTGAGAAGCGGTACAAAGTTGAAAGGCATGGGCATTCTTCCATTGTCAATATTGATATTAGGAACAAGTCGATCCCGCTTCTTTGGGCATGCGCTCTGCCCGCTGTTTGAGCACCTCGGCCAGCGTAATCGCATCTTTGGTTGCCGCGTCCAGGTCCTTCTGTGGCAGGCACAGCAGCTCGTTCTGCACCTTGGTCGACACTTCGAGCGCATCGAGTAAAATGCCAGTGCGTACAGCATCTTGACGAACCCTGCCATGTTGCCCTTCGGCCAGCGTCAGGCCCTCCTCGTAGTGCCGCCTCCCCGATTCACACATCACCGTCCAGTCAGCGTCGGCGATGCCCATCACGCACTTTGCGCTCTCGAACATGTTATTTTGAATTACCATGAAGCTCTCGAGGTAGATGCTGCGGTTGACAGACGATGACAGTCTGAGCCGCGTCTTATCGGCCTCGTTCTCCGGCGCAGCACAGTCAGCGGCTGCGGCCACGGCCCGCTCGACCTGCGCGAGCGTCGACGTCGACGTCCGGGCCGTATCGTCGGTCGTACAGCGCCGGCGCGCCGGTTCCAACCGAATTTTGAAGCGCGACGCCGCGCCACCTGGGCTGTATTCGTATCAGGAGTCGCAGCATACGCTATCGCGAGACTCGGCGCCCAGCATCGTGTCGGCGCCCAGCATCGTGTCGGCGCCCAGCATCGTGTCGGCGCCCAGCATCGTGTCGGCGCCCATCTGGCTATTATCGCTGTAGTCGCAGCCGTACGACTTGGCTGTGCGTCAAGGTCGGGGCCGTGGGCGCGAGCGACAATGTTAATTGAGATTAAAGCTTTTAATATGATAAAAAGATTCTTAAGAAGTTTCTTAGTATACCTAAGATATAATTTTTAATAGTTATATTTAAACTACTATATTCCTTTAAAAAGGATGTACTTTGGAGTAAGCCCTATTTGCTATGTTGCTTATAGGCTGGCCTCATATCTAACTACGTCACCTGAAAGAATAGCCTGCCCCTGAGCTGTCACGGTATTCTCTAGCAAGAAATCGCTCGCGGCATGGAGGAGTAATTTATAAGTCATTTACATATATTCCGTCTAGCTGGCATCCTTCTAGGCATATATGAGATACCCTGCCAGATGCACCAGTACCCTCCCTTCCCTCCGCTACCGCACAGAGAGCAACGTCGAGCTTGGCACTCTCGGCAAGGTTCTTCACATCGACAATCTCCAGGTCATCGTTTATTATGTCGGTACCCCGGCCGTTTGCTGATGGCAAATGCTGCAGCGAGAACAGAAATGAGACTGAAAATAGTATACCTCATCGAATCGTGTCAATGCTTTTGGTTAGACGCACAAAGGTACAAAAAAAAATGGCAATGTTGATGCTTCGACAGTGTGGCAATTAGAGGAGCGAGAGGGGACCCAGCTCAAAACGCCAGCTGTTAATCCTCCAAGCATGGAACCCGGATTATCATCATCGTGTTTGTTGTAGTTTTTTCCCTCTTTTCCTTGCGCCAAGACGCAAGCCGGGATGGGAGCAATACGATTGTCGTCACACAGTGGGCTTACTGCCACACCCTTAGCGGCATATGCAGTGCTGTCTTTGATTCGACATGGAAAAGAGGTGGATAAATCCAGATTCGGTTCCGCAAATTTTGTACCGCATGCTGCCATTGGCACGGCACGTCGCCTACCCCCCGTTCCTGGCATCGGGGCCGCCCATGTTCTAGAGGTATATTATGCATGTAACACTGCTGGCTTTGTTGAAAATGGTCTTCATCTAAAAATAGTTTGTTCTCTTTCTATTGGGTGTTATCCATGTACTTGTCGCGAGCAACCACTTCTACCCAAAAACTTGAACGGTTTATTTTACGATTAATCCTGATACTAAATCGGGACACAGCTAGCTGGGCCTGATCTTGTTATTTGCTTCCACAGTTCACTTTTCTCTATACACAACGGTGGGCAAGTCTACAATTATGAAACTGACAGTTAGCACGGGCGGAATGTTCTCTCAAGGTCCTCTGTACGCAAAGTCTTGTTTCTTGTTTCTTGGAGCAACCCTTATTGTGTAGGGTTCAGCCTGCGATAGGGACAGTGGCGACAGCATTGCGCGGGGCTGTTGTGTGAAAGTTGTGTGTACGTCCAAAATGTGGCTGAGCTAACATATCTGATGGTTAAAAAGGAATAGCAACTTTGTTATTGTCAGTATCGATTGCTATATAAGCAGACTGCCAAGCTGATATGTTGATAGTTGCGCCGCCCAAAGACAGCTTGTCCCGCTTCGACAGTCCTCTGCTAGTTTCATCAGCGTTTAGAAAATACGTAGAGTAGGTAGGGGGTTGATTCTTACACTTACAACCTTGGTGATGCCCCCAAGTTCAAAACTTATCTCGCGCACCATCCGTTAACGCAGCGTCTAGCACCTGGAGCACAGCAGGCGCGCGGACAGCAGCCAATTGCGATAGAAGGGCAGCAAAAATTGAAAGCAGGGCAGTATTTGGGGTAGTTGGGAGGGCAAGTGGCCGTAAGGTCAGCCTTGCCCTTCTCAGACGCAGTCATGAGCCCCGCGAGGCTATTGTCGTCCTGAGGGGCGTTGTTGGGCGCGACGCCCTTCATGCTAGCTTCGTCTGCATCTCTCTCGCCAATGGCGGTGGCCGCAGCGAGGAGGGGGAGAAGGCTGAGAATGGCAAACTTCATTTTGAAGAATCTTTGGTTTGGAACAGAAGAAAGAATTGTGTTGTTGTGTTGTTGTTGTTGTGTTGTTGTTGTGTTGTGGTGCTGAACTAAATATTCATGAGAGGGGGAAATCATTCTGGCTTTATACATGTTGCGGCCTGGATGGCTTATTCGCAAAGGTAACTCTACAAGGTAAATGTGCGACCGAACCGAAAAGAAGAGGGTTGTTCAGCTTCTTCTTAGCTTGCTGCGTCAAGATGTAGTCGGGACGGGAGGATTATCATCGTCGAGTTCTAGAACTAGCCGTGTAGGGTGTTACATCGCGTTGCCATCGATTCCAGCAGAAGATCGCCCCATGTGCCACAGGTTAAGGAATCATCTTCATTTACACGTTGGTTACTTTCACAGACTTTTCCCGGCAGAGACTGCCAATCAAAAAAAAGACCTTAAAGATTCTTCGACGTCGGAACAGGGCAACAAGGTGAAGTCGTTTATGCAGGTTGGCAGTTGGGTAAGGGCTTCGATATGCGACATCGGCCCGTCGTCTGTCGTACTCGTGCCTCCAGTTTGGGTGCACTTCGGATCGTCGCTTGCCGTATATTCTCCGATTTTCCCGATTTTTTCGCGCACAGGTTCATTTCTCATGCACACTGCATGCTGTTGTCAGCCCTTCAGCTGAACAGCTTAGGGTCGCATAGCATGCCTGGTTGTTTGGGCGAAAACCTGCATGTCTTGGCAACGCGGAGGTGCACATCAGCCTTTGAGCAAGATGACAGCGTCTTGGATCGACAATGCAGAGACCCCCCATGATAACGATCGTTTTTCGGCATATTTCTCAAGCTTGTAGATGTAGTAGAAGGCGAGCTGCCAAGAACAGGAGACTTTTAACCTGCCCGCACATTGATTAATGCTGACAGTTGACACCGTAAAGGGACACCCTTGCTTTTTGTTGCGCCATTCTGAGACACATGTCAATAAAGTCGACACCACATCACCGGTTGAGTTTGAGAAGGGCCCTTTCGAGGCGCTGTGGATTGGACCAATAAATGTGTTGATCAGCCCATTTCACGACACATGTAGTGATTTATATTTGGAAAAGCTTGTCTTGGAATAGGTCGTGCATGTAGTTGGACGACGGACGTAGCCCAACTTTGACAAGTGCCTAAAAGTGCCCAGTCACGCGATCCGTCGTCGGTCCATAGTCTCTGCATCGCAGAACAATATGAATTTCACACATCGACATAATCCACTGGGCCAAGACGGGATGCGAATCTTGGCCCGTGGCTACCTCCAGCCGCCGCAGATCCGTGCAAGCTTACTTTTTTTCGAAATACCCTTGACCCCCCAAACCTTTTGGTTCTTCAGAGCTCACTCTTTTTGTATTATATGACTTTCGCTGCGGCCTAGCTTTGCGCCATACTTATTGGCTTTTCCATGTTTTATATCACTTGCACTGGCACGACTATGCTTTCTTTGATGGCTCTTATGTTGCTTGCGATGCTTTGCCTTTATTATTTCCAGTGCTAGAAACAAGGCAAGTAGGACATCGATCGGCTGCCGTCGGCAAAATGGCTATAACCCCCCCGCAATCTGCTGGTGGCCGCTCTGCAACATCCGCCCTAGCTGAAGGTTGATGATCTTCAGCGTAGTACAGTACTTAGTCATTATGCGATCAGTACTGATGGCCGGCCATTGGCGGGGCTGCTTGCACATCAGATTTAAAAAAAGGCCACCCCCGGGTGCAAATCCTTCGATCTCCCATCACCGTGCCTGTGCCTAAGGCCGCGCGTACTGATTAACGTTATTCCCGCGTAGCGCACTAGGAATCTACCCCATACTTTGACATGCCAGATGGTATAGTAATATGTGGTTGATTTAAATTGGGAGTTTCGTGCTTACCCCGCGAACCTCCCTCATGTGCACTATAATTCTTAGGTGCTTTATAAGCAAGAGCCCCTATTGCATTGAGCATACCTTAGGTAATCAGCAAGCGGCGCGACTCTGTCTAAATTTTTAGCTTGACGCCAAAAAGGCCAAAATGCTGCATAAACAACCACCTGAGCCACTTGGTAAATATCTAACTAGCGCCATAACACATTATCAGCAGAACTAAACAAGAAGATGCGCTGGATAAGTTTACATCTCAATTGCGCAAAACCATGGATCAAGTAAAAGCTCGGCCGCCGACGGTCGCTTTACAGCATCATAGTCTAAAATCCGCCTGATTAGTTTCTTCACTTGGTAGCCTTCCTTTTCATCAATATTAGGCTCCGCCTTGTCGAACAATTCTTCCATGGACTGCTGTGGCACCACCCGTGGCTCTCGGTTCTCGGAGACTCCCCCGATCTGGTTGTTGAAAAGCTTCCCATCTGATCCAAAGTACAGCGACGATGTTTTCCACAACTTAAACAGCCTGCTAGGGAGAGCACCAAGCCGGGCAGTCAAAGAGAGCAGATGGTCGTCATCTTCAAAATCGGACCCTGGTACACAGAAGAGAGGCCGCCCGGTGACAAGTTCAAAAACAAGACAGCCAAAACTCCACATATCTACGTATTGATCCACGTCTCCTGTGAGAATCAATTCAGGCGAGCGTAGCCCAAGCGGAATTATTGCTTTCGACGGCAGCTCATTCAAAAAGAAGGCTGTCACGATTAGCCAGAGTCACGAGTTGAATTCCTCATTTTATAGTCCGCCACGAAAGTACTTACCGCCACCCATGTCGGCCAACTTGATCTTGAAGTCTCCCTCATAGCAGGTAAATTCTGATAGTGGCTGCGAAATGCAGAGATAGCGCGGCGCCCAAAGGTCCCGTTTACCATCCAGCCTTTCCACCAGAGGCGAGATTGATCCTTTCTGTACGTCTTCCTCCTGCCGAAGACGATCTTCTGTGGCTGATTCGAGATCTTGCAAAGCAAAGAGCATATTTCCAGGCTGAAAGTCTCCATGGGCGATGCCGTTGGAGTGGAGAAACGCCAACACTTGCAAGGACTGCTTCAGAATACGTTTTGCCATATTTGGCGGATAGCGGACTCTCATCTGCCGCCGACGAGGCTTAAACTGAGGCAGCTCCTCACCATGGAATTGACAGTCGGGCCCATGGGCTCGAAAACTAAGCATTTATGGGTTCCATTAGGGCCGCGGTGTTCAAACTCGTCAAGCAGTTGCGTGATGTAGCGTTGCTCCTCTGCTGGAGCAACAGCTGCTAGGTGCTGCAAGATGCGCACTTCGCTTGCCTGTCCGGAGGCTTCTGCGACAAGGATTTTCAGTGCGACGTATCTGTTGTTTCTTTGAGTGGGTTAATAAATCATAACAGAACATCGCGTGTACGACTTGACTTGCCGCTCGTCACGGGCCAGCCAGACCGTCGAAAAAGACCCTTCACCAAGCTTGCGGATGACCTTGTATTGGCCGTCGTTGAAGAGGTCGCCGAGCAAGACTGGATGGTATCCACCGGGGCGATAATCCTCAATCCACTCGCATGGCGAGGTCATGGTCTTGAACCTCCACTCTTCGTCAAGCACAGGTCCTGAAGGCGGAGTCGGTGGAGGTGAAGCGCTCATGGTGGGTTGAAGAAATGCAGGTGAGAGACCGCAAAGATAGAAAAAGCGACCAGACTGCTGGTAGATGTCGTGATACACAAGTACGGGCGCACTTTTCGTTTGAGAGGTTCAAGTCAGTGTGATGCTGTTTTTTAAGATGTAACTGAACAAGCAGAGGAAGCAGTAAATGAACAAATGAGTCAAAGTGGAGCTAAGGCAGCAAGAAAATACAGCTGCCTTGGGCCCTTCAGCCCTACTGGGGTGCGTGCGTGAGTATTATATCCGTCTGATATTTCTTTCACTGCAAAAATGAACCTTGTTCGATGACAGGGATACAACTTGGCAGGCATGGGCGCTCAGAACCCTGTAGGCATTCCTTTCTTGTCGGTAAGGCATACACAACTCACCCATACCACTCTATATACATTCATGCCGTGATCTTGAGGTTTTTGGAGTACTGGTGACTTGTGACTCGAGTGGTTTTTTTTTTTTCATACTTCTTCATAGAATCACACAACTTTAATCACCCTGGGGCCGACAAAGTACCTTTTCTAACACGGGGCGACTTGCACAGACTAAGAGAGGGGGAATTCTACCATGTATCAGCTTTCTCTGAGTCCTCAGTACGCCTTTTAAAAATGGTGACTCGCGATACTAGCCACTGTATGGCTGCTGTACTGACTGCACGGCTGCTGTGTTGGATGTACGGCTACTGTACTGGCTATACGGCCGCTGTACTTGTAGGGGATAGACTGGTGCTTTGTGCTGTGGCCCGCCGTAGCCCGCCGTGGCCAGCCCTATGATTCCTTCTTCGATTTGAGTCGCGAGTCACCAGTAATGAAAATCTCAAGATCACGGCATAAATGTCACAGAGATTACTCTCAAAAATCCCAACTAATAACGCAAGAGCTAATAAACCCTGACTAGGGTTCCCCAGAAGGTAAAAGTGTAATACTTCCTCTTATAGCAGAGAGCCCCAAATAAAGCTTACCACTTAGAAAAAAGCTGCTATGGAAAGGTGGAGATTTTTTTTTTTTTTTTTTTTTTTGCATCTAATAATAAAAGGTTAAGAATTATGAGAGCTATTTATAGGCACTATTAAGCAAAGTGCCAGAGCGGCCTACTGTTTAAAGATAATAATAGTACATGGGTGTTGTGGGCTGTTCCTTGGACAAATCGTGCACCATTTTAAAAAGCCAGCATGGCTGCCACAGCCACAATACCACCGGCCTGGACAAGGCCATGGGAAACAGAGGAGGCCGCATTGGTGATGACGATGGAGGCGGAGCTGCTCTTACTGCCCGAGCTCGACGCAGCCGCACCCGTCGCGCCAGAGGGCGAGCCCGACTTGGTGGCCGAGGCGCCGTTGCTACCGGGCGCACCGTTGCTGCCAGCCGCACCATTCTTGCCCGCCGCGCCATTGTTGCCCGAGGCGCCATTGCTGCCCGAGGCGCCGTTGCTGCCGGTTGGAGACGGAGACTTGGTAGCCGGGGCGCCGTTACTACCCGCTGCGCCGTTGCTGCCAGCCGCGCCGTGGCTGCCAGCCGCACCGGCGCTACCAGCCGCACCGGCGCTACCAGCCGCACCATTGCTGCCCGAGGAGCCGTTGCTGCCCGAGGAGCCGTTGCTGCCCGAGGAGCCGTTGCTGCCCGAGGAGCCGTTGCTGCCAGGAGCGCCGTTGCTGCCTGTCGGAGACGGAGCCTTGGTGGCAGAGGCGCTGTTGCTGACAATCTGAGAACCGCCCGTCTGCGATGCTACTGCCAACTTGGACGCGGCCGAGACACGCTGCGAATAATCCGCGGCGGAGAATGGGACATTGTCAATGCACTTTTGCGAGGGGGAGGCGACTTGAACATTCTTCTTCGCCGAGTCGGAGCAAAAGGGAAAGCAGTCGGCGGCGTCGATTGCAATGGCGCCGGAACCACCGCTGCCGTGGACGCAGCAGAAGCCCTCGTTGTTGTTGACGCTCATGGAGCCGTAGCAGCAGTGAACGTCGTTGTTGTTAAACTGGGTAGATCCCCAGCCGTTCGGGCACTGGTTCTAATTGAGACGTCGATTAGTGACTGTAACAGTTGACCATGACAGAGAGAAAAGGATATTTGTAGGCACTACTGAGCGCCTTGATAATGGAACGCACCTGGCCAAGAACAGCCTGAGCGAGCAAGATGCTCGAGGCAATGGTGAATGTGATGCCGGTCATTGTGTAAAAGGTTGTGTTGGTCTTTGGTAGTGAGTGAGTAATGGTTGATGGATACTGATCTACAAGATGTGGCGGCCATCACCTTCCTTTTATATTCAGAGTATTCCCATGTCAAAAACAGCAAGTCTTGAATATCCGCCTTGGCTAGCTTGAAAGCAGGATTCTGGAGATTCCCCTGTCAGCCTTGGCAAGGAAGTCAAAGTTGACAATAGTATGATATAGACATTGATATCATACAACATAAACTTTGGCTGTATATGGTCTGTCACCCTTCCATAGCCACAGCTATATCCGGTATGATATAACAAGTTACACTTGGCACTATGCACTATCACTAGGGCTGAAATGTGGATAAATGAGCAGAATGAAACAAACCCGTCATGGACGAGGATGAGTACATACATAGTATTGCCGCGAGCTTGTTGTGATGACGCCGGACCCTCTGAAAACGTGGCTTAGCGAACATGGTTTCCGATCTTGTCTTTGATGGCGGTCGACGTTCCTTCCATTACAGCCATGTCTTCTGGCACAGAGTGAGTCTTTTCATAGTTGAAAGCTACCGCAATCGACCATGAGGAGATATGGGCTTCAAAATTTCAAATTCTGTGGAATGCCTACTGTCGTGGGGCAGCAGCACCTTGTTGGCCGCTTCAATTTTTTTTTTTCAGTGTTACTAGTTACGCCCCTCGTCTGTTTATTGTGCCCCTCTTGTGTAATTCGATAGATTGGCAAAAAGCTACAAGTCTTTAAGCTATATACGGAAGTAGTGTGGCCAAGTTTGGCTTTTAGAGCTGTGCTTGAAAGGGAATTTCCGTGGCTTCATGCGAAGCAGAGTGCGGTCATTTCTAAAAGGAACTGGCTCCAAAAGAAGAGGCTGAGAGATTGCAACGACACCTACTGATAATAGTAGGAGCAGTGTTTATCGCCGGAGGAGCCCGAAAAAGGCGACTGCCCGGACGAATTCCGTTACCTTGAGGAATTTTGGAGTATAGCTTTTCACCCTTTATTGAAAGATACTACTAAAAAAAGCAGAAGCGACCCAAGGACCCGGTAGTAGCGCCTAGCCGGACGGAACCTGATTGCCTGATACTTGGAAGAACCTTGTAAAAAGCTCTTTCATGATGACTATTTTTGCAATCGGCATGCGCCCTCCGCCACATGTGGCATAGCCACAGAGCGGGTGCGCGGATCTGGGCGACGACCCCGGCATGAGAGAGTGGGCAAGGGACAGACAGGGCTATGACGCGGGCAGTGTCGGTCTAGAATAGAAACGGTCAACTTGAATACCTAGAAAACGGGGCAAGGGAATCCCAGAGCCAATAGAATAGTGAGGATGAGCCTTACCTCGATAGCTATCCCTTGACCGCCGAGGAAAAGCTGAAGCTCCGAAGTCACTCACAGGGGCCTTGACTAATGGTATGAGTGGATCAAAGGTACTTGAATACACTAGTTAACTACGCTATAATAGAAGTACTAGCAATCTTCAGCCGTGCCTCAGCCGCCGCCTCAGCCCTACCAAATTAGCCTTTCGACTTCTTCAATCAGCGATCGTGGAGTAATTTTCTTAGTGGTGAAATCGACTAGCAAATGTAAAGGCATCACGACTAAGTACCTTGGATATCTCGGTCACCTTGATAATGAGAAATCTAATCAAGGTTTTCACCACCCTCAAGCCACCAAATGCTCTTTTTTTTTTCTACCATTTAATTATCGCTTTTTCTTCTTTTATCTCTGCCCATCTTCCTTTCTATCATCTATTAGTCCTTCTACCTCACATACATCAAGTTCGCCTAACAGAGATATTCTTTGAAGCCTCAGGTCCAACCCATCGTCTACAGCCACACATTTGCAAAAAAAAAAAAAAAAAAAAAAAGGGACAAGGGCAAGCTCAAAATTGAGCACAAGCTCAACGGAAATTCAACTTCCGCGCCGCCTACTACAACATCTGCCGTCGCCGCGGACCCGATCCTCGGCTTCAAGATGCGCCTCCTCATCCACGACTTTATCAACGTGGAAAAAGATGCCAACGCAGCACGACGAATCAACAGCACTACTCACCCACACTACATTAGCCTCCCATATTTTGATCAACAGCAAGCTGATGCGGTAAAAGCAGCCGTTGTAGACACGATTTCCGCGGTCGAGCAGGAGCAGGAGCAGGGGCAGGGGCAGGAGCAGGAGCATCTCGCTGTGCTGGCCAGCATTCCCTCCCAGCAAGGACAAAGATTTGATGCGGCACTCGCGGCATTTTTCCAGAATTTCTTTGACAAGCGACGAGCGAGTGGTGACGCTCGGCCGTGCGGACCTCACAACCTAGCTCCCGTGTACGCGTTGCTATTTGGCATCGACAAGAAGGAGCTAGACAGCCCACAGTTTCAGAGTCGAATTAGAAAAGAGCGGATTTAGAGCACTAATAATAATTTGAAAGCGATAAAAACGTACTTCATCTCCTGGCTTTGCATGAGGTCGTTGGGGGTCTTCGGGCCATATCGGAAGGAAGTTCTCCTTGACTCTCGGGACAACAACGACATGAAATGACGGTGGAAACTTGGGAGCATCTCCCACATAATCCCAGTTCCAGTGGACTCACATGATAACAGCGACATAGATTTAAACCGATGAAGTGACATTTAACGGTTACGACTGTACGATGGCTTCAGCGATTCACACAATTTGCCACGCACATACAAGGGGTAAGATATCCAAGAAATCACTAGCTAGCAAGTCTCTTCTGTCTGAAAACCGTCCTCTAAATCAATAGTTCCCACAGTTGGCCCGAGAATGCCCGAGTGGCTGGAGAATGCATTACGGATACCGTGGTTCTAGTGGAAGGAGACGGATAAACGGCTACTTTTGTGGAATGGCCTGTTGAACGAAACAAGGGAGGGCAGCAGAGGCGGTGAACTATCAAGCCTCAAACTATAAAAGGCGCGCCTTCTATAAAAAGCCTTCATACAAGGTAGGCTCCTTGCTACTCGTGACAGGCGCCAACGTAAAGCCCAAGGATCGTAGTGGCCGAACGGCGCTATTACTGGCCCGCTAAGAGGGAAAGTGAGACAGTTTATTAGCTATCCCTTGAGAGAAGTGCTGATGTTGAAGCTAGGGATACCAGCTGTCTGCCACGTTTGTTGGATATTGAGCGGAACTTGGACATACTTTCTTAGGAGCTAATTATATACCAAACTTCAACCTACTCTAGCTGATTGCATATATAGATATGTCTACTCCTATCATAGAACTATTAATACCTTACTAGTCTCTATTTAAATCATATAGTTGTACGTTTTCTCTACAGTCTACTTACTCTCGGTCCTTTAGTAGTATAAAATCGTCTACAACCAGCTAGAAACGGTTTTCTTCCAAGTTATTCCAAGAAAGCTTGAATTGCTTTTCTTCAAATATGCCTCTCTCGAGACGTATTATGAGATTGAAAACTTTACCAAAGCTAGAAAATCCTGGTTTTCCGAGAGTATCTTTCGATTGAGAGACAACAAAAATTGCCTCGAGACCAACGTCCGTCCCCCCTTGTAGTCGCCGCTGCAGCGCGTTCAAATTTTTACTAGGAGCCGTATTAGTTGATAGAAGGCTATAATAAATACAGACAGCGTCAAAATTCAGGCAGCATTGCTAGTTTCGCAAGGGCTTTTTCTGATGGCAAGCCGTGCAGTTACTACTTTTGCACACATAAACCGGATCACACACCAAGAGATTACACACCAAGGGCCGGCAAACTACTTTCACCATGGCCACCTTTTTTTTTTTTTTTTGGTCCAAAGCCCCCATGGGCACGCCGATACTGGCTCTCCGTATAGAAACAAGTTCAAGAACTATAACTACGTGCGCAGTTCTTCTTGCCCATGTTTGCCCCGCATGAATTCCAGAGTGCGCCATTTGGAAATCGCCGATGCTACTAGGCAAGATTAGGCAGCCGCCCTCCATTCTTTGGTTTTTACTTTTAGGTTTGGGCCGCACTATCACTCTAGCTAGCAAGTCTTCGAGTAAAAGAGTTAAGGGGGGGGCTTAACAAAAAACCTGTTTGATCAAAAACACCGGTTGGAGAAAAAAAAAAAAAAAACTCCGTTTCGGATCCGCGTCGCCCGTTCCTAGAACCGGATGGGAATGCATCTATCGGGGCCGAGCAGCCTGCAGCGTCGCACTCGGGCTGGATGGCCCATCATTGCTGTTTATTGCGAGAGAAGTCCATGGACAAACTGACTTTTGGCCCGGAACTCTCGGCCGTGCATTCTCAGCAAAAGCCAGCCACTTTTCAGCAAAAAAGCCACTTTCTCAACGGCCTCAAACGGCCGCGACAGCTTTGTCGTGACCCCGTGCTGTTGGGGCGCGCGCCGACAACTGTACGACACACTCGCAGCTGCACGGCGCCCTCCAAAGAAAGCCAGAGAAGAAAAAAGGAGGGGGGAAAAAAGACAAAAAAAAAAAAACAAAAATCCGTCGCCTGCCCTGGTGATGCGGGTAAATCCATATACGGACAGCCCATCAAAAGTCTTGGGGGGGTTTGAGCGAGGTCGGGCCCCCTTTGGGTCGGGTTGGGCATCAAGTTCTAGAACAATACGAATAGAAAAAACGAATTGTTGATCAACAATAAAAAAATCTGCAAAAACTTTTTTCACCAACAGAGTCGTGCCATGATCATCAAGCGGCGACCCTTGTTCATCTTGATTTTTTTTTGTTCGAGACGCATGATCAATTTAGGCACCGATTTTAGACATGGCCGCCAATCTCGCAAGGGTCAACGTATCCCCTTGTCAGTTATAAGCTCAACGACAAACAAGTGAGTCAGAAAGAAAAAGAAAAGGCCCAACACTGCCCCCCTGAAATCTGCCATTCTTTCGAGGGGTGTGTTTTCAATGCAAAGAGAGTGATGCCTGAAATTGCAATCACTGCATAAAATCAATAGAAAGAGAATAGAAAATTGCAATCACTGCATAAATAGAATCAATGGAAGAGGATGGAAGAACAAGTAAAAAGACTCATAGGACAAGTTTATAATCATAAACCTCTTTTGCAGCCAGCCAGCCACCAACAGCCTACTCCTGCAGGGCCTAGACTGCAGGGCCTAGAGGTAGAGGGTCCGGCGTCGGCTCCCTTGCACGTCGCTATTTCCGGGGGGATTTTACTAAAACACGGCCCTCGGGTGTACAGTAGGCCGCCCGGCTTGACGGCTTGGCGCGCACGCTGCCGTTACTATCAGTATGAATATTTGTGACAAGAAATGCGCCGAGCGCACTCCTGTGCCCAGCCTTGTTGGCAAGATAGAGCCGTCTAGAACCTCTAAATGGTGATTTGAGTGGCTCTCCCAGTGCTGATGGGCTGTAAAAAGCCTGCCTGGTTGTCAGCCACAGAACGCAGCAGTCCAGTCATTTGAGCAGTGGCCACCTAGGTATCTTCCGGTGTCGGGGACCAGAATTCTTTTTTTCTCTCCTTTTTTGCCATGTCTTTGATAATCATGCATGAGGTAGGTGCCTATGGTGTACTTGTGCAGCGCAGCGCAGCGCAGGCAGGCAGGCAGCCTCACCACCCCATGCACGTCAGATCCTGGCGTTAATAAACTCACCGTGGTGGCAGCCACGGTACCAGAAGTTTACCACTGGGCCTTTTTTTTTTTCCCCGGCTGTCGAAACGCGCAATTTCATGCCCAGAACAATAACACTAAGACGGCGCGGGGTGAGGTAAAAAGTACTGGTGGTGACAGTGCCGAGAGCCTGGCCGCTATAGTAGCACTCGGTCCTTCCCGGTCGAGGCCTGGATGCCAAGCCCATTTCGCTTCATTCCAGACTGGACCTAGTTGAGCTGAGGTTTGGGCGTGTCAACACTGAATAAGGGACAAAACTCCGGATCATAGGCAGCGCAGGCAATCTCCGATACAGCCCGCGACAACTCCGGGCCCTGAATCGTAAGGGGTGGCTGTCCGGATCATATTCGTAATACGCTTCTTGATTCTTTTTATTGGGCTGCATGGGCAAGAAGCAAAAAAGGAAAAAAAAAGATAAAGTGCGAAAGTGATGTGGTCAGGGTTCTTTACAGCGCGGCGTGGGCGGTAAAAAGAACGAGCCTAGCCCATCGTGTCTTGCCCCTCCTCTGCAAGACTAAACGGTCGAGCCCATCTCGATGTGGCAACTGCTCATGTTTTTTGGTTTCATTTGCGGTCCCCGACGCCTTTTTTTCTTCTTCCCTCTGGGTGGTTGCCTGCTTGCCTGCCTGCTTGCTTGCCTTGCCTGCCACTGCGGAAGGGTGTGTGTGGGGGCGGAGGGGGTGGTGTGCTGATGCACATACAAGTGTGCGATGCGTGAGCAGGTTGCATGGGCCTCGCCGAGAATATGAACGTGTCACTGTGTTTCGGTACGGATGGAAGCGGCCCATGGTAGAAACCCGACTGCGTGGGAGAAGAGGTCTTGGCGGGGGATGGAAGAGAATGTCACCGATGCGAGCAAAGTCGCAAAAGGACAGGGTGCGGCGCCGTCGATGGCAGACGCGACACAGATTCACACAAGTCTTTTTTTGCAGCGTCAGGGGGTTAAAGCAGAAATCTGCCATGTCTTGGTGGCGTCTCGGCAGGAGCAAAAAGTAAGACACTGTGGTACAGGATACCAGTACGCCTGAATCTGGTAGAGCATGAGGAGCAATACACGTGCATAGTTGGACACCAGACAACAGATTGACAGAGTAAAAGCTACATAAAAAGGAAAAAAAAATGAGACCAAAGACGGCGAGACAGACTTACAAAGTATCTTCAGGATTACCCAGAACGGAAAGCCATGCTGATCCTTGTCGTTCTTGTCAATCCGTCAACTTGACCATCAAGCTAGTTGTGCGTGGTAGCTTACCACGGGGGAAACCTTCAAGTAGCTCTCCGCCCCTCTATTGGGAGTCGGCGCCAACGAAGCTCGATGGCTCGAAGCTTGTTTCATCAAACGTGGTTGGCTCGTCTCTCCAGTTGGCACAGTCAAGGAAAAAAAACGTCGCAGGCCGCTTGGCAGAGTGACAAGGGAGTTTCGTGGAGGTGACGGGAGAGAGCCGAATCGCATGCATTAATTGTCGTTCGGCCAACAAGGTGATTGACTGATGAGGCGATGCAGGTGTTTGTTGTGACACACCACCTCGCAAGCGAAGCTCGGCAGGAGGAATCGGATAGCCGAACGGCAACGGAACTTGTACTTTTTAGTGTAGAATGCTTTACATCGGAATGGGAAAAGCAAAGGAAGTCAATACTAATCCGATGCCGATTTCATTCTCCGAGAACTGAGTAGGCGGGGTTAGAATTACATGTTGTTGGTACGGCATGGACGCTACAGGGCACGGCTACCCTTTTTGGGGGGTGACTCGGCGAGAAGGGAGCGCGTGGCAGGCAGATGGCCAGTACTGGGCATCGATGAGCAGCGCACATCTAGCGGTACGGGGTATTAGAGCTAGGCATAGATGGTCTCTGGATACGGGTGTGCATGTGCGCGCAGAGCAGAGCAGAGCGGAATGAATAATCATCAAGGAGCTGGCAAGCCATGGGTCAATGTTTGTTTACTGGTGTGCTGTTTGTAAGATGGAAATAGGCAACAACGGGCAGCTGGCAGGTCAAGGGTAGACGAGGTGAAGAATACGATGATTACGTATATGATTTTAAAATTAAAAGAATGGACGACGAAATTTCCGTGTCGGGATGGACATGTTGTATTGGCGCAAATCATATGTGATGAAGATTTGTTGACTAATGATTTCTTCGTAGATTGTAGGACAATGGCCAAGCACCAGGCCATCCGTTACAATGCAACAGAGGCTGTGGGCAGTGAATCAGGCAAAGTGAGGTCCACCAGTTAAACGAGGCGGGACTATCAACATTTCAACAGTCATAAATGTTGCAATAATAATTAAGGAGGCAGAGTCAAGACCACGATAACTACTTTATCCACACGACAATCACTGGGTAATTGTGAGGCAAAGCCAAGTTGACCACTATAATAACCAAACTGTGTCAGTGATGATTCTGATGAGGCATAAGAAAGAGAATGAAGAAGCAATGCCTGACATGCCGGATAGTCGCATAAAGTACCCATCTAGGCCTAGCAGAGATGACTAGTTGACGCTGCGGTACCGCCGGGCAATCCCAGCGCCCCCGGCGAACCTTGTTTGAGAGAGGGGGGGTGGTATATTTGGAGCAACGAGTTGCCCTGGAACTGCGCCCGGAGAAGAGCGGATTATAAGGATCAAGTTTATTGAAGCTTATTACGGATTGGTACTGATAGGTACCTTTTACTATTTCGGCTGCGCTGGCTTGGCACTACCAGATGGAGTTGCGAATACTTGCTGGTAATACAGAGTACAGCACGCGCGGCCTGAGCCGATGGTTCCAGGGTGGACCAGAGGGCCGTCATGGAAATCACGGTGACTGCGAGAAGGAAGAGAGAGTCTTGGTAAAAAGGAGATGGAATGTACGGGAATACAGACATCGGGACATTGTATGCCCGTGCATGTCGCAAAATTACACGCTGAGAAAAAGAAAAGA
>NW_007930846.1:254105-271982 GCF_000280675.1 Beauveria bassiana ARSEF 2860
TTACAAGGCAGGGAGTCATCTGGAGAATATTGGCGCCCCCTGAGCGTGCCCTGGAAAAAAAAACAGAGAGAAAAAGAAGGAAAAAGTACAAACAGTCATACAGACCCCCCACCTCCGTGGCTCCATCCCAAAAAAAGTACACCCCTCCACCTCGCCCCCCCCCCCCCCACCCCCTGGCAATCTTATTACCTGCATCCTCTCTTCTTTCTTTGCTTTCTTCTCGCTCTTGCCCAGTTACGCTGTCCGTCTATTTCATCTCTCACCTTCCCACCATTTTTTCAAATCCTTGCTCGGTTTTCGTCAGATCATATTCATACCCTTGCAAGAAAAAAAAATCCAACCCATATCCTTGCTCACCTCTATTCCAGCCCAAAGTGGTTCGACCTTTGCTGCCTGGCCGCCACCCTTTTTTTATTGGTTTTTATTTCTGCAGTATATATCTCTTACACGCCCTGGTCACACCCACCACCCACCCACACACAAATTCCGCCCACCTCGTCAACGTCAATCATCTTGAACCTCTTTCTGCGCCGGTCTCTGTCCTGAACCCCCCCCGGCCACTTTTTGCCTATATCACACCCCCGAGTCAGCCATTTTGGACCAAGTCTTCTATAGCTGATCCGAGCATTCTATTCGCATCGTTTCGACTAGCTCTTGGGTGTAATTCTTCTCCGACATTGCACACCCGCTCAATCTCTCGTCTTGAAACCAGGTTTATATTTCATCTTGACGCCCGTCTTGGGACGAAGACACACGCACAAGGGGAGAAAAAAAAAGAAATAAAAAAAGAAAACATCCGTGCTCCCCTCAGCCACACTCAAGCGCAGGACATTGTCTCCCAAGTTTCGGCCTTGCCATACCCAACACCACACCCTCTCACCATCGCTTACCACTGCGCGCCCGACCAAAGTACAAAATAGTCCACATGCCCGAGTTCACCAACCACGCTTCCCTCCCTCGCCTCTCCCTCATCATGCCTGCGGGACACAGCTCAGCCTCTTTCGGTTCAGTATCGTCGGCTTCTTCTTCCTCGTCTTCCGCCTGCGACTCCGATTCCTCGTCATCCACCTCATCGACAACCGCCGCCTTTACCATGGACCCTCCTTCGGCCTCTGTCCAGGTCCTGCGCTGCATGCGCTGCGCCCGTGCCGTCGAGACCACCACAACCGACGACATCTCGGCCGCCGGCATGGTCCGCATCTCCCACAACCTCTACTACTGCGAGCGCTGCGCCAAGACGGTCGGCTACAAATAAGCGCCGACGCCTCTACCCTGTCCACCCAGAAGCCTCCTCGACGGAGCCTGGGTATCTCGTACACGAAACCCTGTGTGAGCAAGTCTCACCAGCTTTTGATGCACCTTGAAGCACTCTACCACACGACAAGTTTGCTGCAGTCGCCATCAGTACGCCAAGACGACCATATTATACGCAATTATGCGTCCGTGGTGGAATTTAGACACCATCCGACCGACCTGCTGTTCACTACTTAACATCTGGTCTAAAGTGCAGCGCCTGAATCAGCAAGGCTACCCAAAGTCAACATTACTCGACAACGTCTCCGTCTTTTGCTTACATTTGTTTCCGGCTTGTTTGCCACCGAGGCTATTGATCGACATGCAGCCCACTCTGTCTCAAACCACATGCCTCCCCTAGCCCTGGCGGCCCGGTCGGAGCCCGAAACAAAAGGAAACCGATATTTGATGCAACATTTTCCCACCCGAGACACGATTGACCACGACAAACAAACTCGACGTCTTTTTTTCTTGCTCTTCCTGTGCCGTTTGCGTGATGGATGATGCGGGCTCAAATGACCTACGTCAGCATCACCGCACTATGCAGTATGACGTGGTCAGAACTCTAGACACCCTTGCTGCAGAACGCACGACCAATGGACATGTGCCAAACGATGCAGAAATGACAGGCATACCCTTGCGATGGGTATGCACCCATGCATACACGAGAAATGAAACGTTCTTTTTTCGGATGCCTTTTTTTTTATCCTTTTAAACGCTGGGCGTTGAGATGTTTTGTTTATTCACTGACAAGTTGAACATGTCCTGGATATTTATCAACCCTTGTTTTCTTTTGTGTGTACTTGGTCATTTGCTTTCTTCATTTTCATCTTCATTTTATTATACATAGCCATTTTTTTCTTTTTTACCATTTTAGCGATAGACTTGAGATACCACTTGGCCGAGGCCAGAAATGCCATGCGCTTTATTCTTACTTCTACACTCGAATTCATTTGGGCCTAAAACTGTGCAAGACGTGCAGTGTGATTGATTACCTGCATTGTGATTACGTGCAGTCGGACATGCCCGTAATCGAAGTCCGAAACGTGGCTTGATGTTGAACAAATCATCGCGCACACGATTTTTTGGGGTTATGCGAAATGCGCATTGTGGTTTTACCTTGCATTGGCGCCAGTGTGCAAAAATAGCGAGAGCCTCGGGATCAGGCGAGGCGATGAGGCCAGGGTCTGTCTGTTCCATCTAAAGATGCCCTTGTCAAAAAAAAAAAAAAAGAAAAGAAGTAAAAAAAGAACAGACGATACCTGAAAATGCATCGATAACTTGTTGCTTTTCGGGACGGCCAGATAAAAATTGTGTTTTTTGCATTTTTCACCCGTATTTCTAGACAATGACTTGCCGACTTTCAACAACGGCACGGAACGTTGCCGAGGGCATCGACAACAAGTCATTCATTCAATGGGAAATGTGCGGCTACGGAGCGGGTAAAAAGCCCCCCCCCCCACCCCCCCCCCCCTCTACAAGTTGTCATGTTACTCGGTTTCTTTGCATTCAAGGTTATTGTTCAACTGCGACGCATAGGGCTGTACGAATCAGTTTAGAGTATAAACGCATAATGGAAAGCGTTTTGGGAAGCAACAACTAAAAAGCTTTTATGGAAAAGAAGAAAGAAGAAAAAGAAGGAAAAAACGGGGGCTCATTTTCTAGCAGGAGCACATGTCAAGGACCGACCCGTCATCAAATCAAGATATTGAAACATTTGTATCATATTACACTAATGGCCAGAGTCGTGGCGCAGTAATAAAGGGTATATTATATCAGAGAAGCAGGTAGTGGGGGGAGGGAGGGGGGATTCTAGAATCTGGGTTCGGTAATTTTTATTTCGTCATTACGAGATGACGGTTTTATTTTTGATTTTTTGTCTTTTTTGGAATCTAAAGTGATACGACGCACAAATAAATATAAAAGAAGGAAGAAGAAAAGACGGAAAATTGTCAAGATGAGGAGGAAATCCCGGGGTAAATCTTTTGCTGATTTGCATATGCACCAGCATCACTGACCTCACACCCAACTCGCTTTTTTTCTTCCAGGGCTGTGCTGCTAACATGCATCATGGCCCGACGAGGCTGTGCCCACGCAAGAAGGAAAGAAAGCCTCCCAGGGGGGGAACCTTGTCGGGTGTCGGGTGTCGGGAGGGCTGTACGTTCTGTTCGCTTGCCGGGATCCGTGAGACATTTCCCGTTTTATTAAAAAGATTTTCTTTTTTAAGGAAATACCCTCATCAATTACTTTAAGACTTATTGTTTTCATTCTTTCGTTTTCCTGTTCCCTTTTTACGATTTAGCGTGTTTTTTTACGAGCATCGTTCAAGGAAGACGTAATAAACTGAAAATAGCATCCATCGTTGTATCAAATAACCTTTCCACCCACCCCCTGCTGCTGGGTGGAAATGTTGCTATTTTCGTCGAGGGTTTCTTTTTTTTTTTTTTTTTGGTCCTTCAGCCCTGGATCAACCACCTAACCGGGAGGGGGCTGGCTGACTGATGAGTGGGGAGCAAGTACCAAAGAATGGCGGATCAAGGGAAGAAGACCAAAAAAAGAAGAAAGCAAAAGTATTTAAAAAGAGAAAAATAGAATATTAGATCTTTCCGTTTTAATCTGGCCCGATCAACGTGTTACGCGGCAGGGTTTAAATTAATAACCAACTGACCTCTATTCCTACCCACTGCCAATGTATACTCCGTTTGTGGTATATGTATTCAGAGGCAGGCAAGCCATGTTGATAACACAGCCAGAAAATTATGCGCTACAACAGCGTCGCTGGTAAGCCATCCGCGGTATAGAGACATTTTTGGCTCAGTCAGGGCTGGCTAAAATATTAGCAGAACACCAGCCTCACTGCTAGCTCCTCGCATGTTGCGGCCAGAAACGGCGTAGCCTTCCCATGTATTACGGCCCTAAACTAGGTACTCATACGTGTACGTTGCACGACCAAGTCTTCAAACGCCTTGTGTCATTCCCGCCCGCTGAGGTGGTACGAGAAAAGTTTCCCGCGGCGCGCACGACGGAGCCCGGGGGCGGAGCGGGAGTTTAGTTCATCGCCGCGCCTTCTGGCACGAGGAGCAATGAAAGTTGACCCCGAGTAAACAGCGTACGCAGTAGTTACTCTGCATAGAATGATGGGTTTGACGAGGAGAGTGACATTTTTGAGCAAGTCAGAAAACTTGGTCGAGTGGTGAGATGAAACCGCAATACTGGCACAAAGGTGTGGTGGACGTTGAAGGAACAAGAAAGGAAAACTTTCATTACAGCCTCTCGGATCCGGTGTAAGAAGGGCTAGGAGCCCAGCAACGGTTATCCGCTGTACCTTTCTTTTTATTTTTCTTGTCTTTTCAAGTAAAACGAGGGACTTGTTCGCTTTCGCTAGTGTACCGACAAGGCGGGTCAACGACGATGGGCTCACGTTTCTAATGTTGTCGATTGCGGATACGGGCCCTGACTTTGACCACATTATATTTCGTAGTCTAGCGATGCATAGGGGTCGATTGAAATAGTAAAATAATAAATGCGGAAAAAAGAAAGAAAGATTAAACTAATATTAAGAATAAAAAAAACACTACTAAGAATGTTGTGGAATGGGGGGTGTGTGTGTGTGGTTTTGGTGCATGTTGATGCACCCGCAGATCAGAAACGCAAAACATTTCAGATGAACTTGGCCGAGACGGCCGAGACCAAATAAATACCTAGTTCTCGCGAGTCGGTCTTTTTTGCACGGCTGTATTAGAAAAAAAAAAACGGCAAAACCTTATGTATGAGGGAGGGGGCTTCTAGACCAACGATACAATAGAACCATCATTGCTTTGTTCTCGTTAGCCTGTTTCAGCAAAGCTCGGACGCGCACACCTTAACTATGAGTTAGTAGCCCTGTCGGTCTGTAGCAACTAGTGCGAAACTGAATGATGGATGGTAAAATAAAAGTCATTTGCTATTCTCTGTTTTCTTTAAGCGTCCGAGCTGCCACTACTTGTCAAACGCGCTTTGCTCTTTTCTTGACTGCAACTCGGATCATGATGCTAAATCGGACGGTAGTTGCATGAAGAATATGAAGAATGAGCTGTTTATTAGAGAAACAGGTTGCCTCCGTGCGCCAACACATTCTCTGCGACGTGCCAACCCCCCCCCCCCCCCCCCCCCCCCCCTTCCCAGCGCTTGGCCATGTATCAAAAGAACTGTTGCTTGGACGGGGGGGAGGGGGAGAAAAAGGTCATCGAGGTAACTAATTTACCTGCCTAGCTTTTTAGAAACAACTTAAACCCCCAGGTGGCAAAGCAAAATAAAAAGGCCCAAGAAGCCAAGGTGAAGCAGGATTTCTCCACCAACCCGGCAGCGTTCGCACCCGGAAACACGCCGTTTGGGCTGCCGCCTGCGGTTTCGGAAAAGGTTGCTTTGGCCAGGGTTTTGGGACCAACAGAAGAGTCAGTCAGGTTCGCCACAAAGAACATGCTTTCCTTTCTTTGTCTGGGAGAGTCAATTAACGCATTGAAGTTTCTATCAAGCCTCGCAATTGAGCTCGGAAGACCTCTTCTCAGATTGGACCCCTTTCCCCTTCAAAATTAAAATAAAATAAATAAAATCAGACAAATCACGCAACAGTTACGAGTAAGCAGCCCATGTACTCGGATAGTTGCTAGAAAAGCAATTGCAACGCGCGGCCATGGTCATTCAACCACCCTACCCGCTGGGCATCACGAAGATAGACCCCCCCCCCCCCCCCCCCTTTGTGCCAAGCACTCACGTATACGAATATAGCAAGGCAGCAAGCACCCTTGTAGCTCCTTATAAAGAAGCCAATATAATTATATTAAAGATATATCGGGATGGATAGTCAATATTGCTATATCGAGGTCTAACAAAAAAGGAGTGCATGTCGTTGCTGCAGGCAACCCGCGGGCATGTCGTCACCGTGCAGCATGTGGCTTTTGGGGTACTCTCGGTATGCATACGACGATGATGCGGATGACAAGTGCCGAGAGGCGAGGGGGAGGGGGAGTGTGCAGTTGACGAACCGCGCTTTCTCTTGCAGAATATTGCGACAAGCCTCGTACACATTGGGCGTCGGGATAAATCCTCCCGCTTGACGAGCACCGAATACACTCATCAAGCTCGCTATTGTCTTGGCCCGCCTCGTATAGCCTTTCCCCTGTGGCAGATGGTAACTGAAATCCCGCTCAAGGCAAAGTAATTGAGAGCAAGCATGCAATAAACGTACATGACCAGGGAGAGAGAACATATCAGGATGCCAGTCGGAGGCCCATCTGCAATGCACGACATGTACAAGTAGTCGTCACTGACTTGACATCTTGAAATTAAATATGAATTAAATAACTACACTGCCAGGCTCATCATGCATATACTCATGTTCAAAAATGTCCCGAATCCTCCCCAAAATGCAAACGTCCCCAATCCAACGCCATAAACTCCATTCAAACTCGACCAAGGAAACAAAACTTGAGACCATGCAGCGAAATTAGACTAATCAGATTCATCAGTCCTCCATCTTGGCATCACCCTCTTTACCTAGATTCTTCAGCAGGTAGCTGCGCTTGAAATACTCATTCGGGTGCACAATCGTCTCCAGCTGGTTGGCCGTCATGATGCCCTCGTCCTTGGCCTTTTGAATCTCCTTTTTGTGCAAATGCTCAAACACACTAACAAGTACGTCCAGTCAGCCCACTGTTGTTTCAATACCACGCTTTCTCGTCCCTGGCTAAAAAGAAAAACTTACCGGTTGCACGCCATGTGATACTTTTGCGTGTCCTTGTCCTCCTTGACGCCCTGCAGCACGCCGCGGTCGTTGACGCCCATGGACTGCACCAGCGCCGTCAGATTCTCCAGGTTAAAGTGGCGATACGGGCAGCCATGCGCCTCGTTGGGCCCCGGCGGGTGCTCCAGCAAAATCTTTTGGCAGCTCAGCGGGCTGTAGCCGCCGCCCCGGCGGTTCGAGTCGCCGCCCACGTCGCCGTACGCGTGGCGCACGTTGTACCGGTACTCCTTGTTGAACGTGTCGTCCGTCACCTTGTGGAACGCGCCGCGCCAAAACGCCAGCGCCTCCTCCAGGCTCAGCCCGATGCCCTTGAGGAACAGCGTGTACTGCAGCCGCCCGTAGTGCCGGAGGTGCGCGTCGCGCCGCAGCGACTTGTGCAGGTGCGACATGCACGCCGGAAAGTGCTGCGAGAGGTGGTCGATGCGCGCGGCCGAGATGACGGCGCCGTCGGGCGCGGCCGTGTTGGACATGTACGCCGAGTCGGGCGTGGTAAAGTTCTTGGACAGGTGGTTGAGGATGGGCGTTAGGCGGTCGTCTTCGTCGAGGCGGGGGAGAGCGCGCGCCGTAAGCTGTGGGTGGTCAGTGATGCTTTTTCAAAAAAGGTCTCGCTCGCCCTGTAGGGAGCATTTCAAGGAACCTCGTATCAACGTACCGCTAGCTGCTTCTCCAGCCTGGTTGTAAACTCGGCCACCACCATGCTCGACTGCTCGCGCACCGGCACAAACGCCTTGCCGGCCTTGAGGAACACGCGACGCCCCTCGACCAGCTCCGGCACGCGCTCCCAGTCGACGCGGAACCAGCCCTCGTCCTCTGCGCTTCCGCTGCCGTTCTTCTGGTAGGTACCCGCCATGGCGGCCAGCTCGGCGGCGTACTTGCGCTTCTCCTCGTCCGAGACGGGGTGCCACCAGTCAAAGTTGAGGCCGGCCACAAAGGCGGAACGGTCGGCGAGGCTGTCGTTGTTGAAGCGGATGCGAAAGAGCATCGTCTCGACGCGCGCGAAGCGCCGACGCAGGTCCTCGGTCGAGGAGAAGGCCAGGCGCAGAATAAAGTGGCTGTAGTGGTCCTTTTGGCGCTGCGCGGCGAGCTTGGTCGAGCCCGATGAGTTGGAGTCGAGCGGCAGGTACTTTTCGAGGATCGGCTTCATGTGTAGGGCCGTCTCGGCGGGGGACTTGTTGCGAAAGGAGCATGCTTCGAGTTCGGCCAGGACTGCATCCTCGTTAAGTCTTGGGGCCTTGCTTCGCTCGCTTGCGGGCAATGACGCAGAAACATTTGACATGGGGAGGAAACATACCGCGTAGCCGATCGATGGCCCATTGCTCAAACTGCTCGAGAGTAATGTCTGCGGTCGGGGGGTCCGCGTAAAAATTGAGGCGGTAATTGTACTCGGCCTCCTTGTACGTGGCCGTCGCGAACTGCTTGCGCCGATGGTCAATGACAGTACGCCGACTCGGGTCGATGCTGTGAAAGTCTTGTCGCAGCATGCTGGGCAAATGCGAGGATCCAACTCGGTCTTTACAAAACAAGAAGAATCTATGGTAAACGATGCAGACGAGGTGATTGCGGAGATGGGGATTGGCCAGAGGCTTGGGTGGGTGGGAGACGCGACTTGACGCGTTAAGGGCGACGCCACTTTAATGTGGCGTGGTGACCTGTGGCCGACGAAACAGCTTTAGCGACTCTGTCAGCACGCCACGTTTCAACGGTCCGTATAATTGTTATTCCGCCAGGGGCAGTACTTGGTACTTTTCGAAAGACTGGATTGCGGAGGCGGACCGGGACTTTGCATCGCATGCTGGTGGGCGTCGCCTAGCAGCCCTCGATTTCCCGCATTCCAGCAGATAATGAATTATGAATGGCATCCACACCGATCAAAGTACTGTCTGTTTATTTGACTTTTTCTCAATTATACCCATCTAATCTTGTCCTATTGTCCCGCCAAGAAAATTGAGACCAAACGGCAAAGGGCTGATGGCAACACCTTTGCCTCCCAATTCCTCCCCCAGCATTCCTTCGTCCGTCTGGCAATGGCTTCGGCTCGTAAACGATTAGCGAGGTCGCCAAGATTTACGCTTGGCCATATGCAGCATATGGACTCCTCTGCTTCTTGGGACATGGCTCGTGTGCTTGTTTCCGGCGTCACCACCTCTAGACGGCCTACGATAGCAGATTATAACACAAACGTTTTCCTACACTGAGCTACGTATGGCGTGACTATTGATTGTCCGCCGAACTGCGTGTGCACGCCGCCGGTTCGAGCTGTCGGCCCGCATGCGCCGAGAGAAGAACGCTAGACTCGAGGCCATCGCTCGAGAAATATGGCGACAACGTTGTTTTTGCCACCATGGTATTTGTTCGGCATGATGAAAACGATGCAGCTATGTTGATCGTTTCCTTTTTCCCGTGCGGCATCTGCGTTTACCAGCTGCAGCCGGAGCGAACAAAAACACTCGGGGATATTGTTTGCACAATGATTAAGACAAGGAGAAAAAAAATGAACCGAGCGTTTTTTCTGTCTGCGACTGAAGCTTCGGAGCCTGGTGCACATTCCTGTCAAACGGCTCGCTCATGTTGCCATGCTACCAGTGAGACAACAACTGGCTCTCACACCCAGCGACCAGACTGCCATCAGAAACGGCCACGAATCTTCAGGAAACGAGTTTCCCTTTGGGGCCGACGTTTTGACTGCTTTGCGCTACCATGCTAGTGCCGGCCAGCGACCTCTCGCCTAATCCGGGGGTGGCGCGGTTGTCTGACTGAGGATCGACTGATGTGGTTGTTAACGATAGCCAAGAAAAATAAACTCGGGCAGACTTTACGCGAACCAGACTTATGACCTCATGCTTTCGAAAAGATGGCGAAATATACAGTTATCTACTTACGGTTTATACCTTCCAAAGGTAAGCAAGCTATATACATGCCATGGCTGCACTGCAGAGGGCAATCTCGAAACATTATGCTATGGATCCGTAATCCGTGCTCAGATGTGTGTCCTGTTCCGCCGAAGTAGGCGAGGACGCAATCGGAGTTTTTTTTTTTTTCTTTTTTTTTTGGAACCTTCCGGCTTTTGACTGCATCTTGACGCAGCTCAAGGAGCAGCAAGCAGAAAACGCTGGCGATTCGAGTTTTTGCTTTTTTTGCTTTTTTGCTCATCGGACTTCCCCGCTCCCATCATCTTTTCTTCCGGATAATGACATGCAAGCCGCATGGAGATGCTCAACACACGAGTTTCCACCATCGTCGGACGGGGGAGACTCCAGAGACTCCAGCTTGACAGCTTTCCCGTCCAATGTCTCGCTCCGGTGTAACAAGTGTTGAAGTAGAAAGAAGTATTTTTTCTGCATAACATGGGGGCAAGCTTTTTAGATTGGCTCCGCTCTTTGTTTCTGCATACCCCAAACCTAACTGCGCCGGGAGAACATCGGCCAAGATGCGACATGGATGCTGATATGCGGCGGTCTTGACGAGCTCGGGAAGCACAAATCGCACAATGAAGCCATGGAGAACTATACTGGTTCCCGTTTGGAAACTACAAGATTGTTCAACCCATCCGTCGCTCAGATGCTAAATGCCGTATGCGCATGGTGTGATGTGGCAGCCTATCAGAGACACTTGCTCGCCCGCGTTGCCGTTTGCGGCGCAGCCAACGCTGATCGAATGAAGAGCGGACGCAGTCGGTGGATTTTTCCTCTTGTTGCCCTGCTCGGTTGCCCTTTCTTTCCAAGGCCTGCCCCATACGTCCGTGGGCGGGGATGTGTCGGATCGTTCGACACAAACCTTAAAAACATACCCATCTGGTTTAGCCTGCCCACTTGGGCTGCGCCGGTTCAGCTATGTTCGTTGCAATCGGGGCTAATCTTGTTGTGTGAGAGGTTTTTCTCCTTTTATTATGTCGAGCCTGTGCTCAAAACAAGGCGTCAGATATGTGAATTGTTGTTCTTTTTTTCCTTTTTGCTCTCTTCGCCTTTTTGTCAGTTGGGGTCAGAAAGTTGCCCTCGGTCGTAGGATTCGCCAACATTGCGAAAGCATTTACACACAAACATCACTACTAGCTGTGGCTGGCATCGATGGTCATGGTCCGCATCGTGTACTTTGCGTCGTTTCTGCCCCTGGTAGTGCTGGAGGCGGCAGCACTGTCAAGTTTGTGCTCAACGACGAACACGGCTTCCTCGAAATCATGTGCGTAACAACAACCCTTTGACGCTGTTTTCTTTTTTTCTTTTCTTTTTTTTTTTTTTTTTGGCGACGCGGAGAGGGATGGGAAAACGGGCTAACAAGAACTTCAATCTCAGATTCGAGTCTCTACCAGAGCAGGGGGGCCTGCGGTGATAGGTGCAGGGGTCAGTCGGCCTACGCCGTGGTTCAGGATGACCAGTGCTGGTGCAGCGACACGACGCCTAGCTCGACGACAGACGACGGCAGCTGCAACAAGCCCTGCCCGGGATACCCTCAAGAATCATGCGGCAGTGATGGGCTGTATTCCTACATTTTATTAGACCGAAACATGGTCAAGGGCGCACCCGCTTCATCATCATCGCCATCATCGCCCTCATCACCGCCCTCATCATCACCACCCTCATCACCACCATCACAGCAACAACAACCACAACCATCAGTAAGCTCTGGATCGTCAGACTCATCAAGTCCATCTCCACCCCCACCAAAAGTGGTCACAGTTACTCAGGTACGTCGATACTTTAAAGCACCTGCTCAGCATGGTCTCGCGAGCACCTCGGCTGACAGACCCCACTAGGTGAATGCAGAGTCCAGAACAATCATCCAGACAGTCGAGGCGCCGGCCTCGTCCATAATAGAGGAGAATCCCGCGACGTTTCGCACAGTCACAGTAACTGGCACACCAGCCGTGTCGACCATTGCCGCCGTCGCCGACAACCCCAACAACAACAACAATGACACACCCTCGGCTACGGACTCGCCTACACCCCACAGCGACGACAACGGCGGCGGCGGCGGCTCTGGCCTGAAGCAGGGCACCATTGTGGGCATCGCGGTCGGCGGGTCGGCGGCCGGTGTGTTTGTGGGATTGATTGCCTTTATGGTCTGGCGCCGCAACAGGTACAAGGGCGATGATGACGGCGACAGCGGCAGAAGACAGAGCGAAGAGGTGCAGGGCGTAGTCGACTACTTTGGTACCGCCAACGGAGCTACGTCGATTAAGAGAGACAACACGAGCGCGTCGGAAGACTCGCGGATGGGGGCGTTTGGGCAGAACAAGAACCTGTACCGCAACAGCATAGGGAGCTTGGAGGATACCTCGTCGGAATGGGGCCAGGTATTACGAGTGGTGAATCCAGATATGCCGGAGAAGCAGCATTGAGGAAGACGACATGTACACTCCTTGAAGACCTTCTTTTTCTTCTTTTCTCGTGGCCTGTTTCTTGTTTCCCACACATTTTTTTTTTTTTGTTAGCAAATATGTGTATTTTTACAAGCAGTCAAAGCACCAGCGTGTGAGCAATTGTTGAACAAGGTATAATACAGTATAAAAACACATTATCTACATGCATCAAGAAACCCCGCATAAGATGTTTTTTTTTTTGTCTTTTGTCTTGTTAATGTTAAAAATTCGAGAGCCACTTTTTGCCACTTTACGATGCCGGGTAGCTCATCATGGACTTTTGGATGTGTGGATAGGTAGTGAGTGCCTGAGGAAGGTCCCGGCGGCCATGACCGCTCGACTTGAAATTAAGTTGCACCTTTGATAGAAGGGAAAATTAAGTTGCACCTTAAAAAGGACTATTTAATACATGACGCTCGCCCAGCCAGTTTTGCACTGTCATTCTACGGCACTGCCGATCAGATCCGAGGGATCGCATTTTGCGGCATTCGTCATTCGTCTGCCTACGGTCTCGGACAAATTGGACACCTGGTGAAAGAAACAAAAGGCAATGCACGAGTCTCGTTGTCCCGAACACGTCATGTCGTGACCAGCCGGATTCAGGGCACCAATGTACAGAGTACTCTATTTGCTCTCTCTCAGCCGGGGGGGGGGGGGTTTCTTTTCTTCTTCTTCTTCTTCAAGGCTCCGTCGGCGCGGGCTGGTCGTAGCGACCGTTGCGGGTGGCGGCGGCCTCGGGGCAGCAGGAGACGGGCATGCTAAAAAGCAGACGGACATCCGATTTGCAAGAATGCAAGCCCGCTGCGGGCCCCCCTTTTTTTTTTGAAAACAACAAACTAATGACTTGATCGCGAGAGCCTGGTAATAAACAAACGGGGTCGGGATTAGTTTTTTTTTTTACTGCCTTTTCGGCGCGTTTTTTCGTCTGATCTGCTCAACTTCTTCCGTCGGCCAAACGGCGCCTACAAAAAAGAGTTGTTTCTTTTAGCGCCTAGGTACCTAACCCTCAGGCTCCTGGCTTACACTGAAGCGTTGTAATAACCGAGGCAATCAACCACTTGTGGTCCAATTGAACATGATTAGGTTTTGTTTTGAATCGTGTTGTTTGCTGTGCTAGTTTTAGAGCAAAATGTTTTATACCTTTTGCACGGATATGATGACACGAGTTCAGAAGTATTTCCAAGTTTTGATTAGCATCATTATATTCCATGCAACGCACTTTGTGCGTAGCCGAGTTTTTTATCTGCATCATTAAATTCCATGTATTCGTACGCAGCTATCCAAGCTTGCTTTATTGGGTATTGACCAAATTAGAAAAAAAAAAAGAAAAAGAAAACAAATCAACTGTGCTGCATGATGGTATCGTAGTCGTATCATGGCAACAGAAAAACTCCTCAAAACTCCCTTTGCTCAAAAGCCAAAGCGACATTGGTCGCATAAATCATCATGTTTTGCTGCATCGTTTTTTCTTCTTCTTTTTTTACAGCGTCACCGCCAGGATGCTGGCCAACAGACTCATGACCAACACCGGCTTGGCGGCGCCGAGCAGGCTCGCAGCAGTGCTGCCGCCGGCCGCGGCCGTCACCACGGCTGTGCGGCTCCCCTGGACGACCTTGCTCGGCGCGAGGCAGAGTAGCTTGGATCTGGTGGTGGCGTTGCCGGCGCCGGCGCCAAGCTTGGCCGTGAGGAGAATGGGCACCGGCTGCACAATGTGTTCGTTGTAGACGGTAAAGGACGTCCTGCTGTCGTCGGTCCGGTTCAGCTCGCCCGACGCAAAAGTAATGTAATTTTGGTAGCCGTCGGGGATGGCGTCGGACTGGGGAATGGTGGCATTGGTAGAACAGAGAGTGCTGTTGAAGACGACAGGCGTAGTGGTTGCTGTTGCGTTTTTTTGTTAGCACCTAGCTGCATTTTTTTCGGTTTAAAAAAACTCCTTTTGTTGCGCGCGAGAGAGAGATAGAGATAATATCGGCACTTACATCCAACAACCTTGGCGTCGCCGCATGCGCCCGCGATATCAGGAACCGGGCAGGAGCCATCGCTGGCAGCAGGGACGCTGTTTAATGCGCTGATGCACGCATCGCTGAGGATGCCGGTGCAGGAAGCCTGCTCGTTGGCGTTGGCGGCGGCGCTCTGCTGCTCGAGGCGGTAGACGCACAGGCTGGTCTGCTTGCCGGCCTCGCTGCCGGGGAAGCGCTCGGGGACGCTGACAATGACGTCGAGCGACTGGCGGGTTTGCGACGAGCTGTAGAGGGTGTTTTGCGCGCGCTCGTCGCGAAATGTCAGGGCGAGGTGCCAGTCGTCGTCGCCGGACTGGCTGCTCGCCGCCGGCAGCAGCTTAAAGGACGTCTCGCCTGTCGAGTTGAAGGCGCTCTGGTTCTCGATAATGGTGCGCGCGGCGGGAGGGCAGCTGTCGAGCGGGTCGTTGCGATCAAAGGCGCCGGTGAGCTGTGCGAGCGCAGCGACGACGACGACGAGGGCTTTGTAAGTGAGAGACATGGCTGTAGGTAGGTATGGTGTGGAACAATGGTGGTTGTTCAATGTGACACAAAACTAGCAGCAACAATGTGCAGGCAATAGGTGTGTGTGTGTGTGTGTGTCTGTAATAGTACGCTTGACAATCTCTGTATAGTTACAAGTCAAGAAAACGGTCTGGGTTCAAGTATCAACAAGAGCCCTCGAGGAGGAGGGCGGGTCGACAGGGTTATATATCTCCATCACATCGGCCTATGTGGTCGCTCGACCGCCGGACAGTTTTTTGCAACAAATCTTCGGAACAGCTGGTCGTCCCGCCGCCCCCGTCCCGTTTCATTGTGTGATTGCGGCGAGCAAGGGCTTGTGAGGCCGGGGCTCGCCATCGCAACAAAGGGTCCGGTGCCTTGCCTGGCTCCGCTGTCACCCTAACAAGCCTGTGATTGATAGAAAACCCATAGACTAGCTCGTCCCGAAACGGAGTTGTTGCTCAACAAAGTGTGTCTAGGTCAGACCGTCAGAGAGCTTTAAAACTGGAGCTCCCCTGTGTTCCCTGGCTGGGGACCATCATCACATGCCAGCGCCAACGTATTTTCGCATTACCAAAGGGAAAAAAAATTGTCCTTTACCGCTCAAGAGCTAGTTAGTGCGATAGGGCAAACTACCAGTAATCAGTAACTAACTTAGCTGGCCCTCGCCAGTTTTGGCCCCCGAGTCGTGGTCTGCCCGTGCCCATCCATTCGCTCTGGAAAGTCTGTGGGTCATAGCCTATAGGCCAGAGATCTGGCCATCATGTTGCATGTGCCTGCAAGCGTAAATTGGCCCTTATTTTCCTCAATTTCCAACGGCTAATGCATGCTGCTTCCATCCCGAAACACAACGAAATGAGTTCGGGAGTCTTGTTGTTTGAGAGTGCAAGTCTTTCATGCCACAATTTGTTCTCGCTGCATTCATCATCGCCTCGAGCCCTGCCTGCCCTGCTGTTGGTTATCAAGCCTTCTATGCAAGCCCACGATGCTAGCAGAGAATAAGCGCAATTGGTTGTCGGCGGGGCCGCCGGTTTCCGCAGTGTCCCGCTTTCCACCGATAGGCGATAGCAAAGTGCTTTGCTCATGGACAGCAGGCCGGGACAGAATGGGGCTTCTTGATAGCGTTCTTGCCCGAGCGCCCATCACCATAGGTAGCCTCACCTCATTGTCAACACATCTTGTTGAACAGAAATAGCGGGATTGCCCGAAAGCCGTCGACTTATGTATGTGTGCCGAAAAAACGCCTGGCTCTGCGTGGTGTTATCGAACCAAAAATAAGCATTGTGGCGCACCCTTCCTCCTCCTCGTTCATGCAGCGACTGCCTACGGTGGCGTCCACATGCTTGTTGACATGTGGCCGGCGGCCGTTGACAAGAAGACTTGCTCAAGAAAATACGTTATGAAATAACGCGCTGCATTTATCGCGCATTGGTCAGGAACCCGCTGACCACTTTTCTCAACTCTTTGTTGGTCCGCATAACGCTGTGACTCGTGCAGGGGCATAAAGCCGATTTAACCGACCCAGTTCGATATCCTAGCCAGGAATTAGATGATGCGCGCACGGGTCAACCATAAAATCTTGCTGCAATTTTTTCTTTGTCCTGTTTGCTGCCATGATTTTGAATAGCTCGTCCAGGACAAAACGTCGCTTACATCACGCATCTAGCACGCCATCCTTGTTTTTTTTTTTTTTTTCTTCAAGAAACAAAAGTATAATACTGACGGGACAGATTTAACGCTCGTGTAGCTAGATACAAAACTGTTGTTGAGGCTTATCCTTTTGCTCATTTGATAATATTTAGCATGTGACAGCCCTCAAGTTGCGCCACATTGGTCCCTGCTGTGATCTGCAGCCTGCAGGTACACCAATTGGCACATTCTAGCGCTGTTCTCAACAGAAAAGAAATCTCCCAAAAAAAAAAAAGGTTTTACTGCAGCCAAGTCGGCATGCTACCCATTGGTTTCTTGAATCGCCTGGTGTCGAATCTTGATTTCGCCACTGCTGCTTGGTATTGTGTTAAAACCATTGGTATATATATGTTCGATGCACGTGTTAATGACGTTGGTTCCGCATCTGTCGCAAACATTGCAAAAAAAAAAAAAAAAAAAAAAAAATGGGCGTATCAAGCACTGGACTGGCTTGCTGCATAGGCCTGCTGCTCCTGACTCATGTCTTGACATGAGCGTTGTGGCGGATCAAAGAGAGCGAGAGCGACGGAATCACACGGCGAGGCACGAGCTAAAGTAAAGACCTAATAAATATATATATCTAGGAGAGAAAGAGAAGAGAGGCTATCTAGAAGGTGTAGCGGCTAATAAGGGTCCTAGCTAAGTTAGCAAGCCAAGGCGTGCCTACTAATAACCCCTAATATAAAAAGAAGATATTATCTATAATATCTATAAAATAGTCTAATCCTTTTTCTAATCCTTAAGTAATCTAATATAAGTCTAATATATTATAGTATAAGTTTAATAAAAAGTAAGTATAATATTAATCTATTCTTAATATTAATTTATTTTTAATTTATTTTTAATTTTAATCTATTTTTAATTCTAATTAAACTTAATTTTAATTTTAGTTTTAATTTTAATTAACTAATTACTATTTACTATTAGGCTAAACTAGAGTAACTACTTAGTTATTAATAATAGTAGGTTTAATCTTAGCTATATTTATAGTAAGAGTTATATTATTTAGGATAGGTATATCTTAAGTTATATTTATAATAAGAGCTATATTATTTAAAATAGGTATATCTTAAGCTATATCTATAATAGGAGTTATATTATTTAGAATAGGTATATTTTAAACTATATTTATAATAGGAGTTATATTATTTAGAATAGGTATATCTTAAGCTATATCTATAGTAGGAGTTATATTATTTAGAATAGGTATATCTTAAGCTATTTTTATAGTAAGAGTTATATTATTTAGAATAGGT
>NW_007930846.1:272082-277991 GCF_000280675.1 Beauveria bassiana ARSEF 2860
AGTATCTTTAACCTAGGGCTTTTTAATATAAGTTTTACTATAGAAGTTAGTATTATTATTATTAATTATAAGTTTACTATTAACTATATTATCTTTCTAATTTTTAGTATAGATAATAGTAGTGTTATTAAGTATATTATACTTAATTAAGTTAATAGGCGTTAGGGGAGTTATAATATTAAAAAATATTTTTATAGTAGTATAGTAGTAGTCCTAGCTACTATAATAATATTTATTATAAGTATAAAAGTAGTAAATAAGCTTATCTTTTCTAATTACTTTCTAGTAACTATATAATATATATTTAAAGTTAAAGTATTTATTATAGAAGTCTAGACACTTTACTAGGGTAATTAAGGCTTTATTTTAATAGTATAGGGAGATTAGGTTACTAAGTAACTTACTTTACTCTAGGTTAGTTATATTACTAATATAGATAGTATAATAATAGGTATAGGTAAAAGCTATATTAATATAGTAGGGCTTATTAAGGAAACTAATTTTTAACTTATAAGGGAAATTAATAATAATAATTTTAGCTTTATAGCTAGGCGAATTATCTATAGTGTAAACCTATAGAGTACCTTCTAGGATATAGTTATATAGAATTTTATCTATAAGGTACTTTATCTTTATAGTTTATATAGTATAGTTAGTAATAATAAGGATTTTACTATACTTTATCTTATTATATCTAGTAAGGATAGATAAGCGTTAGAGAGTAATACCTAATTTAATATAAAAATATATAGTAGTAGAGCTTATATAAGATATAGTTACTTATATTTTAAATATATCTTAAAGATTAATAAATAAACTATAGTAGTAGATATTTAGGGAGTATTTCCTAAAGTAAGATATAATATTATATTACTTTATTATTAGGTTTTAATTTTCTTAGGTAACTATTATTTTACTTTAATAAAAGTAGTAAGATAACTATATAATAATATTACTAGAGGAGTAGTAGTTAGTATATATATAATAATTAATTATATTATTTTCTTTAGTATACTAAAGGAGGCTAACTTCTTACTAAGTATTAAAATAATTTTATTATAAAGTCTTTACTAGCTTATTATCTATAGTAAAAGTATAGAATATTTAATATTTACTTAGTATTATAGTATTTAATTACTAGGGGTCGCTAATAATGAATTTTATAGTGTAAGGCTAATAGTTAATAAGGATAAGGAGTTAGGATTTTATTAGATAACTACTTTTATTAGAAAAGATAAGAGAGGGGATATAATCTATATTATTACTAAGTATCTAAGTAGCTATAGGTGTATAATAAAGAGCCTTTATAGTTTTTACTATTTCCTTTAAGAGGGTAGTAGTGGCTTTAGTTACTACTACTTTACTAAGAAAGTAGGCGTAAGGATCTAATTTAAAAATACTATAGGCTTAGGCTAATAAAACTATATAAGGATCTATTAGGGTAATATGTATAAGGACCTAGTTAGAAAGGGATAGAGGGTTAGAACTTATAGTTAGTAGAGCTATATTCTACTTAAAGACTATATTATAATAGTTAATAAAAAAATAGTCTATTACTAGCTTTATAGGATCTATATTTAGATTTAGGTATTTTACTTAGACTAGCTTTATAAGGTAAGCTAGTTTACTAGAGAAGGTATAGGCTCTAAGTATATTAATACTATAACTATATAGATATCTAATAGTATTATCTATAATTTTATTAGCTAAGGCTAACTAGATAATTTATATACTTTTAGTATTAGGGGACTTAGAAATAACTAGCTAGACCTTAAAATATAGAATAAAACCTTTATAAGCTTTAGCTATCTTTAAAGATTTTTCTTTATTTAATACTAGTATATTATCTTTAGCTATAGTTATAGTTTTTATATCTTACTTAATATCTTCTTTAATATATTAGAGGTTTTCTTCCTTAAATTCCTATAAGGTATTTAAACTATTTAGTATTACTTTAAGCTTAATAGTAGTCTACTTATTAAGTTTAGTAATAACTAAGGTAGTATAGGCTACTATATTACCTTTAAGATAGTATAATCTATAAAGAGTATATTATATAATTATATATAATATATAAGTCTTTCTTATATTAGGGCATCTACTAGTAAAAATTACTTTAGCTCTTAATTTAGCTAAAGATATAAATAAAGATAAAGGAAAATTAGTATAGAGGGCTAAATTATTTAAATAAAGAAAGATAAAAAGGAGATTATAATAATATATTACTAGGAAATCCTAAAAGCTATAAATATATACCTACTATATTATATTATCTATTCTAGTTAAAACTTTATATATAATATATAAAGTAGTTATCTTATACTTAAGTGTTATAGTATCTAGCTATACTAAGACCTAGACTAAGGTAGAGTTATTAGGTATAATAACTATAGCCTAATTTATATTAGTATTATAAGACTTTATACCTAGGGTTAGGAAGTATATAGTAGAAAAATCTATAGGCTTTTTAGGGAATTTAGTAAGGGGAAACTTAACCTTAAGATATAGTGCCTTATATACTTTTAGGTAGTTAGGCTAGATAGGATGTTAGATATAAAATAAGGCATAGTATAGTGTTATTCCTTAAGGTAGCCTAATATAGTAGCTATAGAAGGTTAAACTATCTTTATTATATCTATTCTTACTATTAATAGCTAGGTGTGCCTTAATCTAGGTGTAGAGGCGCTTATAGTACCTATTATTTATTTTACTATAGTAATATAATTTTATAGTAATAGTATAGATATATTAAGTGATATCTAATATTATAGTGTTAGACGGGTAAGTGGTAGCTTATATAGTAGTTATAGTGCTTAATATAAAGGTAGTTATTATCTTATATATAAAGATATAGATAGCTTTTTCTTTTATATTAGCTTTATTATTTATTAAATAGAATCTTATTTTATCTAGCTTATTATCTTAGTATACTTAATTAGTAGCTACTAGGGTGGTTTTTTTTATATTATAGAAAACACTTTAAGCGTGGTTTTCTATATCCTAGTAATAGGTTATAAGATCTTTAATAATATAGGTAATATACTACTTATCTATAGGATTTAGCTATAGATAAGACTTAGTTTTAATATCTAAACTAGTAATAGAGATTATATTACTAACTATACTAAGTAGCTTATAGTTATTATCTATAATTTTAATAACTATATAGAATTTTATAGTTTTATTATTTACTATAGCTTATTTATAGTTTATAATTTACTTATCCTTAGTCTTAGTCTAGGGTAAAGGAAGTTTAAAAAACTTTATATAGCTAGATACCTTTATATTTATCTTAGTAAAGATAATGTTATAGTAAAGCTTATTATAGACGCTAGCTAATAAGGATATAAAGTAGTAGGTCTAATTAAAGAAAAGGCTTATAATTAGGATAGGCTTTAGGTATGTGTCTTTAGGGTCTACTATTAGAAGAATAATATTTATACCTATTAGATTATAAATATTTAAGTTTAAAGGTATTATTTTAGTAAAAGGGTTATATAGGGTAAGGTCTTAGTTAAAATTTAGTTATATATAGTCTCTAGTACCTAGGTTAGTGTAAAAGAGCTTAATAGTTATTATATTTAATAATTTAACTATTATTACCTAAGCTTTATATTATTTTCTAATTACTATATAAGGGCTACCTACTTTATATATCTTATATAGAAAGGTATAGCCTAGACTAAAGAGTATTATAGAGCTAGGAATTAAAATAAATAGTATATCTATATTATTAACTTTAAAAGGAGTTAAGGGAATAGTATTAAGAATAGAGTATAGCTCTAACTTAACTAGGAATATTATTTTTTATAGCTCTAGTAGTAGCTTCTTATAAGTGTAGGTAAGACTTAGTATATTAATAGAGATAGTTATATTAAAAGCGTAAATAATTCCTTAATTATACTCTAAGAGGCCTTAAATATAAATAGTAAGAACTTAATAGTTACCTAAAATAATAAAGATATTAGTATAAATTCTAGTAAAAATATCTTTAGTATTAGATTATATATAATATATATTATAGCTAGGGGCTATATAACTATTAACGTAGATAATAGTAGTGACTATTAGGGGTAAGTTATATAAATAGTCTAGCTTTATAAGGACTAGTTTAAGTGGAAGACTAGTTAAGCTATTATAAATAAGATTAGCTATCTTATTATTATTAGGGGTGTCTCTATCTTTATCCTTAGTGACTACCTTTCTTTTTCCCTTAATATCCTTAATAGTGTCTTTAGTGATAATACTATTATTTCTATATTCTATAATATTATTTTTATTCTTAATAGTGTCTTTAGTAATAATACTATTATTTTTATACTCTATAATATTATTCTTATTCTTAATAATATCTTTAGTAATAATACTATTATTTTTAAACTCCTTAGTATTAGTCTTATTTTTAGTTATATTATTAGTAGAGCTTTTATTATTACTAATAGCTCCTTTATCTACTATAGTATATATATTATTATTATCCCTAAAAATATGTTTAGGCTTAATATTATCTACTATTATAGTAGGTAATGCTAGTAAGGGATAGGGTATAAACTTAAAAAGGCGTAAGAAGGAAATTTTAAAGTAATTAATAGTAATAATTATAAAAAATAATAATAAGAGGAGTAGAAAGAGGAGGGAAAAAGAAGATATACTAGCTACTAATAATAAGTGTAAATAGGCTATAACTACTAAAATACTAGGGGTTAGTCTTAATAGCTAGTAATAAAATATATAAGGAAAAGGTTAATAATATTAGAAATAAAATAGTAAAAAATAGATAAAGAGAGATAAAATAGTATAGATAAGGAGTTAGGGTAGTAATACTATAGATAATTATAGGGAATATTAAAACTTAGATTAATAAAGGGTAAGATCTAGTCTAACCCTAGAGGGTATAATAGGACTAGGACTATATAGCCTAGTGTGTTTACTAAGGTATATTTATATACTAATAATAGTGATAGGTAGCTTAGGTGTTATTATAAGTGTAGAAGGTGTCTTTATAAGACTAAGTTATATTACTATTTATAAAGATTAAGGAGTTTTAGTATATCTTTTTATAAAATATCTTTAGGTTCTTAACTATTATATATATTATTATAGTTAAGCTATCTTATAAGATATTATTATTTATATCTTATATAATAATAGGTAGTTATTTTATTAATAATAAACTTATTAGTATCTTTTAGTAGTCCTAGGGGTAAGGCTATATATATGTTAGTGGGAATAGGCTTTAGGTACTTAATACTAAATTCTAGTCACTAGTTAAGGTATAAGGGTAGGCTAAGCTTAAAATATAATATAAATAGTTATTTAGTAATAAGGAAAGGGCTAGTATAATAGTAAGATAACTTAGTTTAATAATTAAGATAATATCTATTAGTATTAGGTTTAGCTAGTTTAATATAAATAATATTACCTATATCTAATATAAAGGGCTACTAGTGTTTTAAATTATAGTATATCTTAGTATAGGTGATAGCTAGCTAGGCTATATCTTAGGTGTCTATAAAATAAGCTTTTTATAAGGATCTAAAATTATTATTATTTATTATAACTAAAAGCTATAAAAAATATTATAGCTTATGTCTATATAAAAGTTTAAAAGATAAGATTTTAGTTATACTTTATATAAAGGTATTAAGTAAGAATAAAATATAAGGTAGAAAGTAGTGTTATTTAGATATATTATAGTAAGACCTAATTACTAAACGTAGGTATAGTACTAGAGTTTAAATAGTATATTTACTTAGACTATTTATTTATTAGTAATAGGTAGTAATTAGGTTACTAATAGTATTTAATATATTATATAAGGATTTCTATAAGCAGGATATAAATTTAAGATTAGTATTATATATAAACTAATATAGTATTCCCTAATCTAGGTATATAAGACATACGTA